>NW_016107523.1:399973-408363 GCF_001604975.1 Cebus imitator | reverse complement strand
ACCTTCTGAAGCCTGTTTCTGTCAATTCATCAGATTCATTCTCCATCCATCTTTGATCCCTAGCTGATGAGGAGTTGTGATCCCTTGGAGGAGGAGAGGCATTCTGGTTTTTGGTGTTTTCATCCTTTTTGTACTGGTTTCTTCCCATCTTAGTGGCTTTATATACCTGTGGTCTTTATAGCTGGTGACTTTCGAATGGAGTCTCTGAGTGGACGTCCTTTTTGTTGATGATGAAGTTATTTCTTTCTGTTTTTTAGTTTTCCTTCCAATAGTCAGGCCCCTCTGCTGCAGGACTTCTGGAGGTCCACTCCAGACTCTGCTTGCCTGGGGATCACCCACAGGGGCTGCAGAGCAGTAACACGTCCTTCCAGTTTCTTCTTCTGTTATCTTTGTTCCAGAAGGGTACCTGTCAGATGTCAGCCTGAGCTCTCCTTTATGAGGTGTCCCTTTGGGTATACGGGGGTCAGGGAGCTGCTTGAGGAGACAGTCTGTCCCATATAGGAGCTCAAGTGCTGTACTGGGAGCTCTGTTGTTCCGTGCAGAACTGCTGGACAGGTACTTTTAAGTCTGCTGCAGTGGAACTCATAACCACCTCTTTTCCAAGGTGCTCTGTCCTAGGAAGGCCGGCTTTATTTATAAGTTCCTGTCATGCTGCTCCCTTTTTCATTGATGCCCTGCCCCACATGTTGTAGTCTAGTCACAGTCTGCCAGCAGAAGCATTGCTGTGCTGCAGCAGGCTCTGCCCAGCTGCCGTGTGAACTGCCTCTGTAGTGGAGGACTGCCTTGGTAGTGGTGATTGCCCTTTTCCCCACTGAGCTGGACCTTGCTGGGTCCAGCTGTGCTTGCTGAGAAACTCTCAATCCAGAGCGTTTCAGATTGCTTGTTTTGTGGGGTTGGTACCTGCAGACCAGACCACCTGGCTCCCTGTCTCAGCCCCCTCCCTTTCAGTTGAAAGGGCAGCCCTGTCTCCCAGGCATTCCAAGGCACCAGTTGAAATGGCCACCCAGATTTGTGTGATTTTCTGTGCACCATCCTGTCACCAGCTGAAACCGCCCTGCTGAAAACTTGTGGCACTTTTTGGCCTGGGCATCTCCTGGTCTGTGGGCTCTGAACATTGTTTTGGAAATGTAATGGGCACTCACCCCGTGTTGTTCTTGCTGGGAACTGCACTCCTGAGCTGTTCCTATTTGGCAGTCTTGGATCCTCCCCTCCTCTGCTGCTGATTTCTAGTTCTGTTCCTTGCGGTCACAAAGGATATTTGGTATGGTTTGAATCTTACTTTTTATATCTTGTTTTGTGACCTAACCTGTGATTATCTTGCAGAAAGTACCATGTTTTCTTGAAAATAATGTCTATTCTGTTATTTTTTGTGGAATGATCTGTATAAGTGTGTCACATCCATTTGATCTATAGTGTTATTGAGATCCACTATTCCTTTGTTGATTTTCTGTTTAGTTGTTCTCTTCTTTATTTGTAAGCTTTTATTAATACTATTATTGTATTACCGGTTACTTATCTCTTTGATGTTGTAAATGTTTGCTTTATATATGTAAATGCTTTAACTTTAGGTGCATATATATTTATAATCATTATATATTCCTTGTGTATTTACATTTTTGTCATTATATAATGCCCTTCTTCATCCCTTGTGACAACCTTTTTACATAAAATCTATTTTTCCTAATGTAAGTATTACCACCTTTGGTAATCCTTCTACTTTCAGCCTATATGTATCATTATATATAAAGTGAGTTTCTTATACACAGAATAAGCCTCTATCTTGATTTTTGTTGTTGTTGTTTCATTCAACCACTCTATGTATGCTGCAACATCCACTGATAGTTTTATGGGGATTTCCTTGTACATTTTACTATCATTGCATTTTATCTGTATTTTGTATATTCTAGATATAAGTACTTTGTCAGATATGTAATGCGTAAACATTTTAGCCTGGTCTATGATTGTTTTTTCATGCTCTTAACAGTCTCTTTCACAAAGTACTATTTTTTTGGTTTGAATGAAATCCAACTTATCAATCATATCAACATATATAAAAACTTATCACCAAACCCCAAGTTCACTTATATTTTCTTGCATTTACCTTTGAAGAGATTAAAATTTTGTGCTTTATATTTAAGTCTATCATCCATTTTGAGTCAGTTTCTTAAAAATGTGTAAGGCCTGTTACATTCAGTATTTTGTATCTGGATATGCATTTGTTTCAGGGTCATATATTGAAAAATCTTTCCTCAGTTTAAGGATAGTTGTCTGTTTAGCATTGCATTTGCTCCTTTGTTAAAGATAAATTTACTATATTTGAGTCTATTTTTGTACTCTCTGTTCTGTTTTGTTGATTTATTTGTCTATTGCTTGCTCATACCACACTCTCTTGATTATCATGATCTTATAGCAATTATTGAAGCTGGGTAGTATTAGCCCTTCAACTTAGTTCCTCATCTTTAATATTGTTTTAGCTATTCTGGTCTTTAATTTTTTTTTTTTTTTTTTTTTACAATATAAATTTCAGAATCAACTTATCAATTGATATATCTATTAGGTACAAAGTAACTTGTTGAGATCTTATTGAGATTGCATTGCATCTATGGATTAGTTTGGAAAGAACTGACAATTTAACAATATTTAGTCCTCCTATCTGTAACATGAGATAGCTGTCCGATTATTTAGAACTTTGCTTCATCAGAGTTTTGTGGTTTTACTTATATAGATCTTACACATTTTTATATACCTATATAATGAAATATATATGTGTACACACACACACAATCTTGCACTATCACTCTGGGACAGTGGTTGGAAAGGAGTAGCATGATCATGACTCACTGCAGCCTCAGTCTCCTGGGCTCAAGCCATCCTCCTGCCTCAACTTCCCAAAGTAATGAGAATACAGGCGTGAACCACCACACCCAATGGGTGCATCTTTTGTTAGTTTATACTTAGACATTTCATTTCATTCTGCTAATGTAAATAGTGTTGAGTGTTATGTTCAAATTGCAGTTGTTCATTACTAATATATAAGAAAGCAGTAGGCCTTTGTATATTATCCTTTTATTCTGCAGCTTTGCCATGATTATTCATTAGTTCTAAGAGGTGTTTTGTGTGTTTGTTTGGTTTGGTTTGCTTTGGAGTGTTTTTTATGATTGCTTAAGGTTTTTCATGTAGGAAGTTATGCAGTCTGTTAACAAAGACAGCTTGATTTACTTATTTCAAGTCTGTATATCTTTTATTTACATTTCTTGTTTTCTGTTTCATCAGCTAGGACTTCTAGTAAGATATTGAATAGGAGTGCTGATAGTGGACATCCTTGTCTTGCTCATGATCATAAGGAAAAATAATCTAGTTTATCATCATTAACTGTGATGTTAGCTGTAAGTTTCTTGTAGATGTTCTTTATCAAATAGAGAAAGTTCTCTTTTTAGTTTGTGAAATATTTTTATCATGAATAAGTGTTGGATCTTTCTCAAATACTTTGTCTGCATCTGTTGATGTGATCATATAGTTTTTCTTCTTTAGCCTCTTGATGAAATTGATTATGTTAATTTATTTCTGAATGCTGAACCAGTCTTGGATACCTGAGATAACTGCCAATTGGTAATAGTGTATACTTCTTTATTTACAGTGATATATTTAATTCTGTAATATTTTTGAGGACTTTCACGTTCATGTTCATGAGAGATATTGGTCTGTACTTTTCTTTTTCTTGCAATGTATTTGTTTGGGTGAGAGTAATGTTGGCCTCATAGAAAGAGTTCTGTTTTCTGCTTCTGTCTTCTGGAAGTGGTTGAAGATAATTGATGCAATTTCTTCCTCAAAAGTCTGGTAGAATTTATCAGTGAAACCATCTTGCTGTGTTGCTTTTTGTTTTATAAAGTTACTAATTATTGATTTAATTTCGTTAGTATATGTAGATTCATTACATTATTTATTTCTCCTTGTATGAATGTTAACAGACTGTGTCTTTCAAGGAATTGGTCTATTTCATCTAAATTATAAAGCTTGTGAATATAAAGTTGTTCACAGTATCATTTTATTATTCTTTTAATATTTATAGGATAGGTAGTGATGGTTCTTCTTTCAGTTGTAATATTAGTTATTTGGGTCTTCACTCTTATTATTCTTCAAAGAGTCAGTTTTCAGTGAGATGTGTCTTTGGGCTGTGCCTTTCACAGGTCCTTCTCAGCTTTCCTCTCATTTGTGTTCCTTAGGTAATACAGGAAGGTTATAAAGAGCTAGAGTTGGTATTTACCTTCTACCAGATGGGTTAGCCTGTAGTCAAAATCTAGCTCAGGTTATGCTCTGGTAAAATACTTTTCCTTGAGGACAGGCCTTTGTTGAGAAGAACCCAAAACTCTGGACTAACTTCAAGTACTTACTTTTCCCTCCCACTGCTGAAAGCTTGAGGGGATTTTTCTCTGAAATGTCAAACTCTTCACATTTTGGACTAGAAATTTAAAAACCTCCAGGAGTTTTTGATACATACTTGGTTTTGAGAACTGCTGGCCTATAGGATACATCGTAAACTCTTTACCATGAATTCTAGGTTTGAATAAATCCATCTGCACCAGGTTTCAAATGTTATTTTCTATATTCTGCTCTCGCTATTTGATATTATTTTAAAAATATTTTTATATTCATTCCTATATTTTATCACTCCCAGTTTTTGCTTCTGTCCCTTTGCCATTTGACTATAATGCTGTTTTCTTTCTCTCTCTTCCTCTTTCTCTACCTCTCCTATCTCCTTTTTTCTCTCTGTCTCTCTATGTGTATGTGTGCTTGCATATGTGTGTATGTATATATACACATATACACACATATATGTATATATAAAATCTCTAATGTGTATATATGTGTGTGTGTAATCTCTAGCCTATAAAGATATCAAGAATTCTACTTCTTCAACACAAATTTTAAGTGTTATTAAGTAGCAGTAGAGGATAGAAGGAAAAAGAAAATATTTTTGCCGCTTTCCAGAATTTATTAACCACCACGAGAGTTAAAAACATCTATACAATTACATGCCTTATATTTCACAGGAGTCAAAGTTTAGACACCAGTATAATGTTTTATTTTATACATAACTGTAGAGAAAAAAACAAATACCTAAATCATTTTTTAAGATGAATTTTGTTATTCTTGAGTTGCAACCCAACCAATGTCATTGAAAACCATAAGTTACATAAACATCATATTTTATATTTTACATTTAAACTATCTAATTTATAGAAAATAACTGCCTCTAGTGAAACTACTCTTTTCATTTAAACTTCTCATTCATTACTTTAAAATACTTTTCAAAATTATATTTTGGAGTGTGTCAATTTGTAAGGCTATGCATTTTAGGAAAGCAGTTTTTATCAGAAAACCGAAGTATCTAAATAAAGTTGCAGGTGATAGCTTCTCTGTTAATGATCAAGCAGAAAGTTAATTTACCACAGCATTCTGCTAAATTACCTCTCAGGAAAAAAGGCACGTGTAAGTATTTCTACAAAGCATCCAGTTGCCTCAAGTTTGCAGCTTAGATCATTAACATGGTATCCCTCTGAAATGTGGCATCAGTCGTTTTGAATTCCAAATGATTGCAGTTTTAACTCTACTTGTAGTTGGAGACACAGAAACTATAGACAAGTCAGAAGACCCTCTTTAGATCTATCACCTTGCATAATGATGGTGTACTTGTAATTTACACATTCATTCAAAAATATTGCAGTGATGATGTGATGGTTAATAATGAGTGTCAACATGATTGGATTGAGGGATGCAAAGTATTAATCCTCGGTATGTCTGTGTGGGTGTTGCCAGAAGAGATTAACATTTGAGTCAGTTGGCTGGGGAAAGCAGATCCACCTTAATCTGGTTGGCGCAATCGAATCAGCTTCCAGCGAATATAAAGCAGGCAGAAAAACGTGAAACGGAGAGACAGACCTAGCCTCCCAGGCTACATCTTTCTCCCGTGCTGGATGCTTCCTGCCATTGAACGTCGGACTCCAAGTTCTTCAATTTTAGGATTCGGACTGACTCACCATGCTCCTCAGCTTGCAGACAGTCTATTGTGGGACCTTGTGATGGTGTAAGTTAATAAACTCCCCTTTATATACAGGTATATAAAGGGGAGGTACTGTCCCTCTAAGAGAACCATGACTAATACAAATTTCTAGACAAATAGTTCCTATTGTCATGTGGAAAGCAAAGAAATATCTTGAATAGGAGGTAGAAAACTTCCAGTGGAGCTTTTGCTGTTAATTGCACCTGAAGCATCCACTAATGTAGTACTTCCCATACTTTATTGTATGTAAGTATGACTTGAGACCTTGTTAAAATGCATATTATGATTCACTGTGTCTGGGAATGGCCCAAGATTCCTCATTTCTATAAGGTTCCTGTTAATGTTGCTGCTTAATTAACTGTGACTAGCAACACTCTAGTATATGATAAGCTTCCTAGAAGAAGAGGCTGTATCTTCCTTCTGTTTGCTCTTAAGCCTAGAGATATTTTGCATACTGCTGTTTATCACATCTATCTCTCTAATATTCTAAACGTTATTCAACGCTATTCATAGATAAATACTAGATATTTTAAAATAAGTTAAATTAAAAGAAACATGGAAATCAGGGCTAAAGACAAAACTAAGATGAAAGAATTTGTTAAATTTGTATGTGAGCCTAAATTGTGGCTACTAGATGTGAACCTAAATTGTGGCTCTGAACATCTATGCCCTTATGTCCTGGTTACAGTCCTGGTTTACGCCTGTTGCGTCAATGTAATTATTGATAACAACATTTGCTAGTCTAGATTAAATGAAAAAAGTGGATTCCCTACTGTTAGCCCTTGTAAACAGTTTTTAACCTGGAAAAACAATGCCTTACATTGATAACTGAGCAGCTTAATGTATGGATGAAAAGTCTTTAAGCGAATGCCCAGATATTGGAAAGAAAAGATAAGAATTCCATAATATTTTTAAAACAGTGATTAATTTTGCTGCTGTACATACTGATTGCATATTAGACATTAAAACTATAATTATTTTACATATATGAGGTCAATAAAAGTTTTTAAAATATATATCAATAAAATATCTTGAGTTTTAAAACTATAAATTATTTTATGATATATATAATTTTATGATATTTATAAATTCTTTTTAGGATTCCTGAGAACTAATATTTTGGAAAGAAAATATCTAGATGCAAATCTAGTTATATAGGATGACTATTAATCTTACATTCCCTAAAGGGGCCCACAAAAATAATGAGGGGCTTTCTCTTAGATGGATGACTTCTCACTTTGCAATTAAAAAAGGTGAGAAGACCCTTCATCAAACTTTTATTTAGGGCAAAATGGTTGTCACGAAAGAACTTAAGGCCATTACTAATTAATAATATAAGGTTACAAAGCAGAAAAAATTAACCTTTCATTGACTTTCTGTAGGTTTTAAGCAACTTCATTGATAGATCCTGATGGTAATAAGAATTCTAAGAAATACAGAGGAGAGTTTAGAATATGTTCAGATATTTATTTTTATATGCGTAATTGTATTTCAAGTTATATAAATTTACTATTTTATTTTAGAAATCAGAGTGTTTGCAATAAAAAAAAAACTTACAATTTGCAGTTATTAATGCTCTGCTGACCGCACAGCACATAAAAATGTGTTGTTTGCTAACCTAAGAGAAATTTACCTAATAAAATAATTTAATTGAAGAGATTCTCGTTGTTCTAGAGTAAATAACATTTTGCTAAACATCTTCCTAAAAGACCTCTCTCAAATCTGCTGGACTGTGACAGATGCCTGTCTTTCTTTTAATTTTAAATAAATTGTCAATTTGAATAAAATGACCCTATTTGATTTAAATTACTTGTTTATGTGCTTTCCTCACCAGACTATTATTCTATGAGAATAGGGGATGTGTTTTTCTTACCTTTTTGATATTCAGTCCCTACTATGGTACTCTGCATATAATAGAGGCTCAGTAAATAACTGTATATAAGGCAAAAATTAATAAAGCTTTAGACACTTTATATAGTAAATATATAATCCAAACTATAGTTAAATCATTGTGATATAGAAAGTGGTAGTTGACAGCAAATTTATTTACCATCTAATTTGGATTTACGGAATATTAAAATAATGATTAATTACTACAAAAACGTGATTACAAATGCCATATTGCTTTAGTCTATGTAACTGTATTCTCCTTTGTTCCTTGCAATTTTTCAACATTTTCTATTGTTTCCTTTCATTGTTCACCCTCTTTCTGCAATTCTCAATTCAAATGTCATGTCTTCAGAGAAACAATTCCTGACTACAGTATTTGTGTGTGTTTCAATATTGCATTTATTTTCTCTATGGGTGTAATCACAAGATTCAGTTTTCT
>NW_016107523.1:386412-398764 GCF_001604975.1 Cebus imitator | reverse complement strand
CCTATGTCCTGAATGGTTTTGCCTAGATTTTCTTCTAGGGTTTTTATGGTGTTAGGTCTTATGTTGAAGTCTTTAATCCATCTGGAGTTAATTTTAGTGTAAGGTGTCAGCAAGGGGTTCAGTTTCTGCTTTCCGCACATGGCTAGCCAGTTTTCCCAACACCATTTATTGAACTGTGAATCCTTTCCCCACTGCTTGTTTTTGTCTGGTTTGTCAAAGATCAGATGGTTGTAGATATGTTGTTTTGCCTCCGAGGCCTCTGTTCTGTTTCATTGGTCTATATCTCTGTTTTGGTGCCAGTACCATGCTGTTTTGATTACTGTAGCCTTGTAGTATAGTTTGAAGTCTGGTAGTGTGATGTCTCCCGCTTTGTTCTTTTTGCTTAGAATTGACTTGGCTATGCAGGCTCTCTTTTGATTCCAAATGAAGTTTAAGGTGTTTTTTTTCCAGTTCTGTGAAGAAAGTCATTGGTAGGTTGATGGGGATAGTGTTGAATCTGTAAATTGCCCAACAATTTAATGACAGAATTAATAAATGGATGGATGGATGGATGTGCAAATTCAGAGATGTGGCATGAAGTTCAGCAAAACACATGTTCATGAAAACATGGAAGAAGTAAATAAAATCAGATAAAGCTATTCTGTTTCCCACAAAATAATTCCTGATATATTTTTATGCTTTGATACACAAGCTACTACTTGAGTCTAAAATTTATGGATTTTGGATAATGGATTCCATCATTCAGGTAGTGAGCATGGTACCACATAGGTAGTTTTATCACACATGCCTCACTCCCATCCCCCACCCCAGTAGTCCACATTGTCGATTGTTTTCATGTTTATTTCCATGTATCCTCAATGTTTAGCTCCCACTTACAAATGAGAACCTGCAGTATTTGGTTAACAGATCCTCTGTTAATTTGCTTAGGATTATAGCAACTTTATCTATGGGCTGCCAAGGACAGAATTTTGTATTTTTTTTCTGGTTGCATAATACTCCATGGTATATATGTACCACATTTTCTTTATCTAGTCCACAATTAATATGTACCTAGGTTGATTCCACGTCTTTGCTACTGTGAATGGTGCTGTGATCAACCTATAAGTGCGCATGTCATTTTGGTAGAATGATTTATGTTCTGTTAGGTATGTATCCAGTAATGAGATTGCTGGGTCAAATGGTATCTCTGTCATAGGTTCTTTAAGAAATCTCTGCTGGGTGCGGTGGCTCACGCCTGTAATCCCAGCACTTTGGGGGGTCAAGGGGGGTGAATCATGAGGTCAAGAGATTGAGACCATCCTGGCCAACATGGTGAAACCCCATCTCTACTAAAAATACAAAAATTAGCCTGGCGTTTGGCACACGCCTGTAGTCCAAGCTACTCAGGAGGCTAAGGCAGAAGAATCGCTTGAACCTGGGAGGCGGAGGTTGCAGTGAGCCAAGACTGCACCACTGTGCTCCAACCTGGTGACAGAGTAAGACTCCGTCTCAAAAAAAAATCTCCAAAATGCTTTCCACAGTGGCTGAACTAATTTACATTCACATTTTCACATTCCCACCAAGAGTGTATTAAGCGTTCCCTTTTCTCTACAGCCTCACCAGCATCTGTTGTTTTTTTTGACTTTTTAGTAATCATCATTCTGACTGGTTTCAGACGGTATCTCATTATGGTTTAGATTTGCATTTCCCTAATGATAGTGAGGGTGAGCATTTTTTTTTCACATTTTTTCATATGTTTGTTGGCTGCTTATATGTCTTTTGACAAGTGTCTTTTCACTTTGCTCATTTTTTAATGGTGATGTTTGCTCCTTGTTTGTCAATTTAATTTCCTTATAGATTCCAAATACTTTTGTCAGGTGCATAGTTTGTGAAACTTTTCATCCGTTCTGTAGGTTGTGTTTACTCTGTTGATAGTTTCTTTTACTGTGTAGATGTTCTTTATTTAATTAGATCCCACTCATCAAATTTTGTTTTGTCCCAATTGCTTTTAGGGATTTAGCCAGAAATTATTTTCCAATGCCAATGTCAGTAAGATTATTTCCTAGGTTTTCCTATAGGTTTCTTAGAGTTTGAAGTCTTCCATTTAAATTCATTTTGAATTTAATTTTGTATGTATTGAAAGGTAAGTGTGCACTTCCATTTTGCTGAGGGAGGCCAGCCAGTTATCCCAGGGCCATTTAGAGAATAGGGAGTAGTTTTCCTATTGCACCACTTATCTAATAGGTGGTCCTTTTCCTATTGCTTGGCCTTGTTGAAGATCAGATGGTTGTAGGTGTGCAGCTTTATTTCTGAGATTTCTATTCTATTCCATTGGTCTGTGTGTCCGTTTTTGTACCAGGCCCATACTGTTGTGATTACTGTAGCTTTATAATATATTTTGAACTTGAATAGTTTAATGTCTCCAGTTTTGTTCCCTTTGCTTAGTATTGCTTTTGCTATTGGGCCTCTTTTTCGGTACCACGTAAATTTTAGAATAATTTTTCTAATTCTTTGAATAAGATGTTGGTAGTTTAAAGGAATACTGTTGAATCTCTAAATTACTTTTGGAAGTCCAGCTTTTTTTTTTTAGAAATTGCTAATATAGCTAAGATTTAAGAAACATAGGACTGAAACTCAAAAATTATTTCATTGCTTTAAACTTTAATGTATTGTGAGAAATAGATTTCTTTTTAATTTTGGTCAGGCTTTAGTTTTCTTATTTTTAAACAGATATTTTGAAGTATAATGTGACATTCAGCCTCAAAAATGTCATACTAAGTGAAAGAATCCAGATCCAAAAGACTACATATTGCATGATTCTGTTTGTATGGAATTTCTAGAAAAGGTACATTTATAGAGTCGGTAAGCAGATCAGTGTTTGCCTGCATCTGGGAATGGGAATGTGGAATGACCATAAATGGGCACAAGAGAGCATTTTGAGGTGATTCAGATGATCTAAAGCTGGTTTATGATGATGATTTCATATCTAAAAATCATTATTTTTTTTACATTTTTACATTTGAGAAATCATTTGGAGATAACATTTCTCAATCTCCAAACAAACCTCAAATGTAAAAATGGAAACACTTTTACATTTGAGATTTCTCAATGTACCCTTGTACATTTACAAGGGGTGAAGTTTATGGCATGTAAAGTATGACCATTTTAACAATATTGATTTTTCCAGTTTGTGAGTGTGGGAATAATTTTTCATTTATTTGCATCATCTCTGATTTCCTTCAGCTGTGTTTTGTAGTTCTTATAGAGATCTATCACCTCCTTGGTTAGCTTTATTGCCAGGTATTTCATTTTCTTTGTGGCCACTTAAAATGGGCTTTTGTTCTTAATTTGCCTCTTAGCCTGAACATTATTGGTATATAGAAATGCTAAGGACTTTTGTACAATGGCTTTCTATCCTGAAACTTTACTTACTAAAATTATTAGTTCTAGGAGCCTTTTGGCAAAGTCTACAGGGTTTTCTAAGTGTAGGATTATATCATCAGCAAAGAGAGATGGTTCGATTTCTTCTTTTCCTATGTAGATACCTTTTATTTATCTCTCTTGTGTAATTGCTCTGGCCATGGCTTCCAGTACTGTGCTAAATAGGAGTGGTGAGAGTGGGCATCTTTTCATGTTCCAGTTCTCAAGAATAATGATTCTGCCTTTTGCCCATTCGGTATCATGTTGGCTACAGATTTTTCATAGATGGCTCCTATTATTTTGAGGTATGTTCCTCTGATGCTTATTTTGTTGAGGGTTTTTATCATGGAGGGATGTTGAAATTTATCAAATGTTTTTTCTGTATGGTTTTTGCCTTTAATTCTGTTTATGTGATGAATCACATTTATTTATGTATGTCGAAACAACCTTGTGTCCCATGAATAAAGCCTATTTCATTGTTGTATATTAACTTTTTGATGTGCTGTTAGATTCAGTCTGCTAGTAATTTGTTGAGGATTTTTTTATCTATGTTCATCAAGGATACTGGCTTGAAGATTTTTGTTGTTGTTGTTATTGTCATGTTGTGTTTCTGCCAGATTTTGGTATCTGGCTGATGATACCAGATCCCTTACTCATATAATGAATAAGGGAAAAGCCCCTCTTCTTGATATTTTGGAATAGATTCAGTAAAATTGGTGATACCAATTACTCTTTGTATGTCTAGTAGAATTTGGCTGTGAATCCATTTAGTCCAGGGTTTTTTGGTTGGTAGGTTTTTTTATTACTTACTCAATTTGAGAGCTCAGCATTGGTCTATTTGCAGTTTCAATCCCTGCCTGATTCAATTATAGGAGTTGTTTCCAGGAATTTATCCAAACCTTCTAGATTTTCTAAGTTGTGTGCATAAAAATTGTTCAAAATACCCTCCAAGGATCTTTTGTATTTCTATGAAATACATTTTAATGTGATCTTTGTCGTTTCTGATTGAACCCATTTGGATCTTTTTTTTTTTTTTTAATTTTTCCCTTGTTAATCTAGCTAGTGTTCTGTTAATCTTGTTTATTTTTTCAAAGTGTCAACTCTTGGTTTTGTTGATCTTTGTATGGCTTTTTGCATTTCAGATTTGTTCAGTTCTTCTCTTTTTTTTTTCTTCTATTAGCTTTGACATTGATTCACTATTTTCTAGTTTCTTTTGATGCAAAGTTAGATTGTTAATTTGTGATTTTTCAACATCTTGATGAAGCTGTTTCGCACTATAGGCTTTCCTATTAACATTGTTTTAGCTGCATTCTGGAGATTTTAATAAGTTGTGTCCCTATTTTCATTAATTTCAGTGAATATTTTGATTTTAACCTTAATTTTAATGTTTACCCTGGAGCTATTTTGAAGCAAGTTGTTTAATTTTCATGTATTTCGTGTAGTTTTGAGGGATCATCTTGATATTTATTTCTATTTTTATTTCATTGTGGCCTGAGAGAATGCTTATTATAATTTAATTTTTTTAAATGTATTCATACTTGCTTTATGATCAAGCATATGATCAATCTTAGAATATGTTCCTGGTACAGGTGGGAAGAGTGTATAATCTGTAGTTGTTGCCTGGAGTGTTTTGTAGATGTCTATTAGGTTCAATTGGTTAAGTGTCAAGTTTACATCCAGATGTTCTTTGTTAGTTTTCTGACTCAGTGATCTGTCTTACACTGTCAGTGGGGTGTTGAAGTGTCCCACTGTTATATATGGCTACCTAAGTCTTTTCATAGGCCATGGATAACATGTTTTATAAATTTACTTACTCTAATACTGGGTGCAAATAAGTCTTCTTGTTGGATTACATCCTTCATCATTATGTAATGCTGTTTCTTGTCCTTTATATTTTTATTGGTTTCACCCTTTTCCCACTAAGAAAAAAAAGTGTAGCTCACTGCCAGTGCTCATTTAATTTTACATAAAGACACTCTTTGAGGCTGAAGCAAATCTGACTGATTTCCAATATGGCAATAAAATATAACTGTTGTTGGAGTTATTTTTAAACAGAACTAATATCAGAATCATCTGAATCATCTATTTTAGAAAAATCAGATTCGTGAAATGAATCTTTAGCCAACAACTCTTTAAGAACAATGTTAACACCATGCATAGAAATGCTGTGTTTTCTAGGATTTGAGATTTTCAGTGACTGATAATTACTATATTTTGTAAATGGAAATACCACTACTAAAAACAGAATGCTATAAATAGATTTCTATCTTTTGTTTCCAAAGTCAATATGCTAGATCAATGTGACAATGATAATAAAAGTAAGATATTTTGTGGCAAAATTACTACTCTCTCCCTCTACTAAAATGTAAACTCCATTGAGGCAAAGATTTCTTTCAAATTTGTTCATTGCTGCACTTAAGCAACTATAACATTGTCAGATGCTCAATACACATTGATTGAATGGCTGAATTAATATTAAGGGACTTGTATCATATACAGGTTATTTGTGCTATATCTTGGGGGCTTCTGTTTTCTAATAATTTTAATCTTGATAAGTATATCATGCTGCTTCTACCACCCATAAATATACCTGCTTACTTACTTCTTTCTCGAGTAAAAGTCTCATTGACTCATGGCTTTTTTTTTTTTTTTTTTTTTTTTTTTTTTTTTTTTTTTTTTTTTTTTTTTTTNTGAGATGGATTCTCGATCTGTCTCCAGACTGGAGTGCAATGGCGCAATCTTGGCTCACTGCAACCTCCACCTCCTGGGTTCAAGCGATTCACCTGTGTCAGCCTCCTGAGTAGCTGGGACTACTCCTGTGAATGTGAGGGGCTGGCCTAGTGGATTTCTAAGTTTGCATCCAACTGGTTCCTAGAGTTTAGGAACTCCTAGAGTTTAGGCCATCACGCTCAGCTAATTTTTGTATTTTTAGTAGAGATGGGGTTTCACCATGTTGGCCAAGATGGTCTCGATTTCTTGACCTTGTGATTCACCCACCTTGGCCTCCCAAAGTCTTATTAAAGTTAAGATATCTATATTTTAGTAAAGCATAGTTATTAAATTAAGCATACCAGGATAGTGATATTTTAAAGTTAGACAATTTATGCCAAGATATACTATTAAATAAGAATCTTTAGAAACTGAAAATTAGAGTATAATAAATCAATTTATTTGTTTGCAATAGCAAATAGATGTCACATAGAACTATATTAAATAAATTTAATATATGGAATATTACCAGTAGTTTTGTGTGTGGTGCAATTTAGTAAAATCCTATCATAGATTAAGAATTTTATAATTATTCAAATAATTTAAAAGTTATTCAGTTTACTACACATCTTATTTTGGTTTTCTTTTTCGCTTATCACCTTTTTCCATGACAGATGGTTCTCTTCAAGTTAAGAATTACAATAAACTGCCTTTTGATCCAGGATAGCCACATGACCCAGGCTTAACCAAGTATGTTCATCAATATTACTGCCAAGAGAGAGAAAGTTCTAATTACACAGTTTTACATTGTTGAATCTACCAATCTGGCTTTATATAGTTCTATGAACTAATAAATTACCTTCTTTGTAAAAATTAGCCTTCAGTGATTTTCTTTTTTTAATTTTTAATTCTCGTGGGTCATAGTAGGTGTATCTACTTATGGGGTACATGAGATGTTTTAATACAGGTTTGCAATGCATAATAATCACATCATGAAAACGGGATATCCAATCCCTTAGGCATTATTTTTTGTGTTATGAAAATTCCAATTATACTATTTTAGTTATGTTTAAATGTGTAATAAAATTGTAATTAACTATTGTCACTCTATTGTGCTATCTAATACTAGGTCTTATTAATTATTTTAAAATACTTTTTTGTACTCATTAACAATTGCCATCTCTCTCACTCACACAGCTATTACCCATGCCAGCCTCTAGTGATCATCCTTCTACTCTCTATCTCCATGAGCTCAAAGGTTTTGAATTTTAGATCCCATGAATAAGTAAGAACACTTGATGTTTGTCTTTTTGTGCCTGCCTTATTTCACTTAACATATGTCCTCCAATTTCATTCATGATTTTAAAAATGACACAATCTAATTCTGTTATGGTTGAATGGTACTCCATTGTGTATAAGTATTACATTTTCTTTATGCATTCCTCTGTTGATGACACCTGGGTTGCTTCCAAATCTTAGCTTTGTAAACAATGATGGAACAAACATGAAAGAGCAGAAATCTCCCTCTCTCTCTCTCTTCAATATACTGCAGTCCTTTCTTTTGGGTATATATATATATATATATATATATATATATATATATATCCAGCATTGAGATTGCTAGAACATGTGGCAGCTCTGTTTTTTATGAACCACCAAACTGTTCTCTATGGTGACTACACTAATTTACATCCCCACCAGTGGTGTACAAGAGTTTCCTTTACTCCACATCCTCACAAGCATTTGTTATTGCCTGTCTTTTGGATATAAGGCATTGTAATTGGGGTGAGAAATCACCTCATTGTAGTTTTTATTTGCATTTCTCTAATAATCAGTGAGGTTAAGCACCTTTTCATATGCTTGTTTGCCATTTGTATGCCTTCTTTTGAGAAATGTCTACCAAAATACTTCGCCATATTTAAATGAATTATTAAATATTTTGTCTATAGAGTTATTTGGGCTCCTTATATACTTTGGTTATTAATTCCTTGTCAGATGGGTAGTTTGCAAATATTCTCTTCCATTCTGTGGGTTGTCTCTTCATTTTGTTGATTTTTTAAACGTGTTTTTTCTTTTTCTTTCTTTTTTCTTTTTCTCTGTGCACAAGCTTTTTAACTTGTGATCCTATTTATCCATTTTTGCTTTTATTAATCTGCTCATGGGGTATTGCTCGAGAAATTTTTGCTTAGACCAATGTCCTACTGAGTTTCCTGAATGTGTTCTTCCAGTAGTTTCATAGTTTGAGTTATTGGATTTAAACCCTTATTTCATTTTGATTTGATTTTTGAATATGGCAAGAGGTAGGCATCTAGTTTCATCCTTCAGCATATGAATATTCAGTTTTCTGAGAACAATCTATTGAAGAGACTGTCTTTTCTCCAATGTATGTTCTGGGCATCTTTGTCAAAAATGAGTTCACTGTAGGTGTGTGCATTTGATTCTGCATTTTCTATTTAGGTTCATTGATCTAAGAGTATGTTTTTATGCCAGTAAAATGCTCCTTTGGTTACTATAGCTCTGTAATATAACTTGAAGTCAGGTAATGTGATTCCTCCAGTTCTGTTCATGTTGCTTAGGATACCTTTAGCTATGCTGTTTTTTTTTTTTTTTTCCTGGTACCATATAAATATTAGGATTTCTTTATTCCAGTTAAGAATATTATTGATATTTTGACAGGACTGCCCTGAATCTGTAGATTGCTTTTATCAGTCATTCAGCTAGTCTATGCTTTGTCATTGGAGAGTTTAGTCCATTTACATTCATTGTCATTGCTGATAAGCAAAGCCTTACTCCTATCATATTGTTATTTTCTAGTTGCTTTATGGTCTTGTCTTCCTCCTTTCATTTCTTTCCATCTTCCTCTAGTGATAATAATTTTCTCTGATAATAAGGTATCGTGTTTTGCTTTTTTTTGTATTTATTGTATGCTTTTTTTAAATTTGAGGTTTTCATGACACTTGAGTATATTATATTGTAACCTGTTATTTAACCTGATAACAACTTTATGTTATTTGCATAAACAAACAGAAAAGCAAAAAGAAAACTAGTAAAAACTCTATGTCTTAACTTTGTCTCTCTGCTTCTGAACGTTTTGTTGTTTCTGTTTATATCCTATTATGCTATGATTATGTTATGAAAAGTTGTTGTGGTCATTATTTTTCATAGACTAATTGTTTAGTCTTTCTACTTAGGATAAGAGTATTTCACTCACCACAGGCACAATGTTAATAATATCCTATGTTTTTCTGTGTACTTACTTTTATCAGTTAGTTTTATACCTTCAGGTGATTGTTTTTTGCTCATTAATGTTTTTCTTTCTGACTGATGGACTTCCTCTAGCATTTCTTGTAGGACAGGTTTAGTGTTGATAAAATCCCTCAGCTTTTGTATTAATACCCTTAATTTTACAGAAGAAAAAATTTACTTCAGAGAAGAAAATTATTCCTTACTAATCTACTAGTTAGTGAATGTTCCAAAAATCACCAAATATCCTAATATTCAGTCTTCTTACTTTCAATATTCTTTAAAACTTCCCTGATGCTTTTTCTTTTGCCTCTGCTGTTTCTTCTTCCTTTGTGAAAACATCTACTTTTATACTGTTATGAATAGGAATATTGATACAACTGGGTCCTTTTACTTAAGTACAACTTCTGTCATTTCTGCAACTTCATGACTACTTAGTGGATTCGATAACATCAAATGTCTCCAACCATCTGTTTGTAGTTTATTACAGAAATAGGATTATTTTGCCTTAGGGAATCCATAACGAGCTCCAGAAAATCATAGATGTCATCTCCATTTTGAGCTTTTTACCAATTCTCATTTCTCATATATTTTCTTTTTCTTATTTACTAACCAGAGTTCAGAGAATGCCCATGGCCATCACCAACCATTACTTTGTCATTCTTCTAATTCCCTATTTCTACTTTGCTACTCTATTTAAATATTAACTTTTTAAAAAATCTATAAATCACTTTTTGTCAGGTGTAATGGAGATTCCCCCGATCAGTAAAATACATTCCATCTTCATAGGCTACAGCTATAACTCAGTAGCAGCTGGCCAGGAAAAGTTAACATTTGCATGCACACATATCGTTATGAACATATGATTCATTTTCATCAATGGAAAGTAAGCGAACATAATTAGTGCCACTTTTGAATCAAGGTTTTGAAAAAAAATGTGCCACCCTTTTTTGCATTTTTCTTCATTGATTGGCTGGATATTTAAAATGATAAGGCCTATGAGCTGTACTGTTTAATATGGTAGCCATTTGCCACATGTGACTATTTCAATCTGAAATAATTAAAATTGAATACAATTTAAAATTAACTTTCTCATTTACACTAGCCACATTTCAAAAATATAAATGTTATACTGTCATTATTGCAAAACCTGTTATTTAAGGGCACTGGCTTAGGTGATGGTAAAGACAAGATGTGAAAGAGCCTCGTTCATTGCATCTTAGTGAGGAGAGCCAATCAGCTATTCAACACTTATGAGTGTATGAAATAAACTTCTAGTTGAGTCCAGTATACATCTGTATATTTGGTGGTTTTTATTTCTTAGTATTTTGGATTATCCTAATTGAAATAGAGCTAAGTGGTTACTTTAAAATATTTTAACATCTTTTTAGACATCTGGAAGATCTTTCACCTCCTTTTATATTTTTTATTTGATTTTTTTCTACGTTTATAGTCAAAACAACATAGAATATGGTTTTTTTTGTTTGTTTGTTTTTTGTTTTTTTTTAAGTAGAATGTTTTAAGAAGTAGTGTATTCAAGAAAAAAGTCTAATAGAAGTTTCTCCTGGTAATGCATCCACAGTGAAAAAGCAATGATGAAACTTCAGGTTTCTTTTTACACCTTCTTACCTTATAAGATAATAAGCTTAAAGTACAAGGCCATGAAGGGCATGGTCTTTGGGCTGATTCTTCGGGTTTGAGTCATGATTCTAACGCTTCATATTTATAACATTCATAGTTTTATGGTCATCTATAAATAACAATAATCGAAAAAGCCACTGGAATTCTGCAGATACAAAACAATATATCAGTTTAATTGCTGATAAAACCTGGGCTTGGGAATATGAATTAGATATGTGGCAATAACGAGCTTCGGGTTACTCCTGACCCAACCAATTCAGATCTTGGCACAGTCCACTGCAGTCAAAGCCTGATTCTTCAGGGAAGACTTGCACAGAATTGTTGCCTTTCACTACAGGAGGGGATTGAAAAGGACAGTAGAGTGCAAATTTCAAAGTGTAGGAATTTCGATTCATTAACAATACCAAATTCGAAGAGTTAGACTAAGGTGTATCTGACAATTCAATTAGCCACTTTTGAGAGGCAAACAAGTATAGTGGAAGACCAGAATAATATAAGGAAAATTTATTCTCAAGAAAACCAGAGAAACAATAAACAATAGAGAAGGTTTTAGCATTGTGAGTTTCTTTCTTTACTCTATGATAAATGGAGATGGTAATAGTGCTTGGGATTGCTATGAGCATTAAATGATATAATTTTTGTAAAGCATATAATTCTTTATAAATAGTAAACTTGTACTAATTCTATTGGTAATGATAATGTCATTTTTATTTAAAAAGCAAACATTTTTGTTTCATGAAGTAGAATTTTCTTAATGAAGCTGGAAAGAGTGAATACTTGGAAATTCCTAAGGGATGACAATAACTAATGAAAGATTTATGCGAAGTAGGAAAGTTGACGTTTTATTTTCTCTGTAAATATGTCTGGATCTGAATCAGGCCTGAAACAATTGCTAGCAAACAATATGGGAGGCAAATTTTATATCTTAATCAAAAAATAAGAAATGAAGTATTCATTCTTTGAAATAGAAAACATAATGAGCATATATTATTATAATTAGCATTTGTAAGTGGAAAAATATTGGGAACCATTAAAATTTAACAGGAATGCAATCATTCATCCACCTATTAATTTTTGCTAATCTACTGGATAATTCTTTAGTGTCATAGTACATCATATTGTACTTACTCTGTGGCTGTTGGGGATGCAAATTAGCTCAACATTGATTCTGCCTTCACAAACTTGTAGACGAATATATGGAATTTGTTCCTAAATATGGTAGTCCTTATAATCCTATAAGAAAAGGTAAAAATTAGGGCTTTGGGAGTTTAGAGAAAAATATTTTCAATTGTAGAGTTTAGAGGAAGTATTGTTTTCAGCTGTGGCATGGTTTGGTGGAAGATAGCATCAGGGAAAGCCT
>NW_016107523.1:374678-386372 GCF_001604975.1 Cebus imitator | reverse complement strand
GGATTTTCCATGCCAATGAAACAAGAGGTATAAGAATGATTTCCATTTGGATAAATTAAAGCTACATAAATAAAACAGAAGCAATTAACAAATGTAATATAAATTATTTGCCACAAAATTTTATAGTTTTACTTAGTATAAGAAAAATGTTGAACTTATGTTAATAGATCTAGATAATCTAAAAACTAAAATGTTTAAGATTGACTTAATTTACAGAGTTTTGAATTGGTTTAAAAGGAATGAAAGCAAATAAATGAATAATTTAGATGTAATTTCTGAGGCAGTATTATATGTTAATAGTGTGCTGTTCTAAATCTTGCTACCTTCTCAGACACATTGGAATAAGAGTCAGTTGAACAGTTATGTACTAAACATGATGGAACCTTGAAGTGAATATACAACAAAAATAAGAAATGTATCATTCTCTTTAACATGAACACATAGTATTTTTAAAACTAACTTAGAATATAGTAAGTTATATTGTCAAATTTAAAATAAAGATTTGGAGTACTACATTCAATTTCAATTATAAATCTTAAAAAATATGAGTAATTTTGGAAACTTTATAAGTAATAAAACAAATCTTCAAAGTTTATCATTTTATGGGATAGATAAATAATATAGGCAGGTACATATACACATACACACAACCATGCATACATAGATTTGCAGAAATGCACATAAGCATCATAGCACATGCAAGCTATTTATGCATGAAAATGTTTAAAGTTATACTATTATAACAGTTATAGTTTCATTTATTTAATCTCTTTAAATGAAAGATATTTACATTTTTAAATATTCCAGTAAGATTCACTATGCCTATTATGTTTTAACACTTTATGCTTTCTATTGTGTTTAGTTTTGTCTGTGATATTGAGCCATGCATAAAAGCTAACAATAAAGAAATTTCCATGTTTCTTCACTGGGCTGAATATATCCTGAAATTGAATAGTGAACAATGAATTATATTATGCAAAATAGAAGACATACAAGCAGAAAAATTTGAAGTATTTTAATGGCACTTCAAATGGTTCACATAATGGGAAGATAGATGGAGGCACACTTTTTTTCTTTGATGGCTCAACCCCTCTGTTTCAGTGTCATGAACCTTTTGTTCATGTCCTCTCTAAAAGAATTTTAAGGAACATTTTAGATGTTACACATTTATGATATCATATATTTTTATTATCTAAGTTTCAGAAGTGGCAAAACAATTTTTGGCATATTGCATACATTGTCATTTTAAATAAAACAGTTACATTTGCTCAAAATATCTCAGATCATCCAAATTACATAATAATCTGATACAACCAAACTGTCATACAATATAATGAACAATCTCTTATTTCAAAATCTGAAATTATGTTTTTATGTTTTGCTTTCCCCCTTGTAATTATATTAATAGTGGCCTTTTTCATATAACCTTAATATAATACATTTTATATTTGAACGTCTTTATTGATCAAAGTAGCTTAAGTTTCTTCAGCAACATAATATGTATCTAAATTGAAATTATATTTTGTAAATTTTCAGTTGCCATAACTCTTTAAATGCTAAATTTTCTTCTGTTTGGTTGCCAATTGTAATTATTAGTAGTAAACTATAGGTCACAACAACATGCATCGTTTATCAATTTTGGGAAATAATCCAAGTATAAAAATTATTATAATTATTTCTAAATGAGATAGATGAGTTATCGTTTTTGTTTTTTTCAACTGGCTTATTATGTATCTATAGATAGATATTACTGATTGCTACAGTGAGTCAGAACACAATATTCTCTTTCTCATTTAATAGGGGTAAGTACTGAGTAAACTTCATAAACAAATAGATGATAATACAGCTTGTTACATCAATTTCTCTCGTCTTTGTACTCTTTGTAAACTGAGGCCTTCTTCAATTCTGTTGAAAACAAATAATTGGAAATCACTCAAATTGCAAATTGATTTGATACCTAGACATTGGTAGTATTAATTTCCTTAACATAAACAGTAATTTTGCAAATTGCTCCATTGTCAAACCTATAGGTTTTAAACCACTGGACAACCGTAACATAATTAGTCAAAGGGAAGGCTTTCTTTTGTAAAATAGGAAAATAGTGAAGGTGAAGAGGAAGTGGGAACCAAGATGATGCTTGTACCCTGTGAAGGGTGTATGTTCACTTTTACTCATACAAATCAATTCTGGGACAGATAAAACATGGTATTTCAGGATATAGTAATTGCTTTGGTTTAAAATTATGTATATCCTTATTCATTTTTGAGTGTCCTCAGGTATTTCCTGGGTACCACAGTTCTAATTATCTGTTTTCATTACTATGCTATTTTTAGCACTGTTTTCATGTTTTTCTTATAGTAATGTATATGAGAAGACACCCCCCCCACACCCCCCACCCCCAACAGCAATAAAGTCAGGTGGAGGCACTTAACGGGCCAGCTACCAGGTGAGTACAATTAGCGTATAACAGAAGGGTGGGAGTGGCCACCGAGTAGGCCTGTCCCACTGAGATTGTTAATAGAACATGGAAAAAGACACATACACATGAATGTTTATAGCAGCACAATTAACAGTTGCAAAGATATGGAATGAACCTAAGTGCCCATCAACCAACAAGTGAATAAAGCAAATGAATAACACAAGTTTTGGGAATAGCCCAGAGTATAAACAACACTGTGACAGGTCCAAGTTGTTATGTAAACAGTCCTGCCTCTTGTAAAACATGGTAAGTTCTTATTTCATTTGAGGTTTCTGTGGAGAAAACAATGCTGTGTGAGGATTATGTTATATCGAGTGGAAGAATAAACACACAGGCTTCTCCTGCTACCCAATTCTGCTGCGTCCTTTTCCGTTCTGTAGGTGTTGATCCTTTTTAAATATCATTCATCCCAAACACTGCCTGAAGGTGTGCTTCCAGAAAATCCAACCTGCATCAGAAAGCAAAGAAATAGAGAGTCCTCTATTTGATGAACACACAGCATATGTTCTACTAAACCAAGTGTAGCCCCCCTGCCCCAGCATTTCATAACCACTTATCTCCAGTGTATTTGGGAAAGATAGAGTTTGTCGTATCAAATCTAGTCTTCGGTCATTTCTTTTTTCTTGCTCTGCCATCTTCTGTTTGCCTGCATTTTTCTTGTTTCTAGCAATAATACTAAAATCTCTAACTTAAGAGGTGCTTACTTTGTAATAAACACTGTAAAATTCTTAGTATGAATCAACTCACCCAACAGTCACAATGGTCTTATTTATCCATATTTTACAGATAAGGATACTGAACAAATCAAAGTTGAGCAATTTGCTTAAAGTCATGTAGTTACTAAGAAAAAAGAGATAATTTGATTTTAAGTCGTTCATCAAAAGAGTCAAATTTCTCAACACTATACTATTTTCATTAAATGAAGTTTTCTACTCTTCATTGTTTTCTCATTTGGATCTATGCTAAATAGTACCCCTGTTTCTTTGTGCAAAATGCTACTAGTCAAGCAAAACCAAAATTATTACAGTTTTAATGAATATATTGGGTATTACAGGGTAATTATTTACATGGTAATAAAAATTTAACATACAATGTTAGTCTTTATTTTCCACAGACAATTATCAGCCTTAACCTGCCACTGAAGTTTCTCATTGGGTTGTGACCTTTTCTAATTATCTAGCCTCTTACCATGATCTAATATATTCTCCCACTGCAAATTAATCATCCTGATATCAGTACTCTTCATTTGTGGCAACTTTGTCCTCATTATCCAAGAAGCAATGATCAAATCTCTGCTGGTTTCTAAAATACAATACCTTCAAACTTTCTTGACTTTTTTTTTTTTTGCATATTACACCATCGAAGATTAAGTAGGAGAAAGATTGCTCTCTTTTTAACAGAAGAGATCCAGTAAGATACAACCCCAGACTAAAAGAGAAACCGCAAGAGCGGAGTAAAGCTAGCTTACTCCACGAAAACCACCAAAGTAGCAAACAGACAAACACACATCAATAAAATATCCAAGACAGAATACTGGAATTTAGCAGAGATGTGGCAGGAAAAACTTGAACACAAAGACAGAGAAGCAAAACAGCCCAGGATCAACTAGGAGCCCAAAGAGGCTCCTCAGTGAGGGAAAAGGGGAAAGGAGATATCTCTAGCAGTTCATATGCCACATCACCTTGAGCATTTACCCTTTCTTAGTGTTACAAACAAACTAGTTTTACTAGTTATTTTTAAATGTACAATACATTATTGGTGACTGTATTACCCAAGTTGTGCTATCAAATACTAGGTCTTATTCTATCTAACTAATTTTTTGCGCCTATTTACCATCCCTACTCTGATTATCAGAGGGTGGGAATGATAGTAGGGGGGCAATGAAATGATAATCATCATTAAATTCTCCTCTATCTCCATGAGTTCAAATGTTTTAATTTTTAGTTCCCATAAATGAGTGACAATATATGATGTTTGTTTTTCTATGCCTGGATTATATCACTTAACAGAATGATCTCCAGTTCCATCCATGTTGTTGCAAATGACTGGATCGCATTCTTTTTTATGGCAGAATAGTACTCCATTGTGTATATATACTACATTTTTTAATCCATTAACCTGATGATGGACACTTAGATTGCTTCCAAATCTTAGCTATTGTGAATAGTATTGCAATAAACATGAGAGTGTGAAGATCTCTTTGATATAATAATTCCCTTTCTTTTGGGTATATACCTAGTAGTGGGATTGCTGGATCATATATTAGCTTAATGTTTAGCTTTTTGAGGAGCCTCCAAACTGTTTTTCATAGTGGTTGTACTAATTTACATTCCCACTGACAGTGTATGAGAATTCCCTTTTCTCCATATCTTTGCTAGCATTGTTACTGCATATCTTTTGGACAAAAGACATTTTATCCAAACAGGGGTGAGGTGATATCTCATTGTTGTTTTGATTTGCATTTTTTTGATGATCATTGATGCTCAGCACCTTTTGATATACCTGTTTGCTATCTTTATGTCTTCCTTTGAGAAATGTCTATTCAGCTATTTTGCTCATTTTTAGTCAGATTTTTAATTTTTTTCCTATAGACTTGATCAAAGGGATACAGCCATCACGTATTTATTGTAGCACTATTCAAAATAGCAAAGATATGGAATCAACCTAAATGTCCATCAATAATGAATAAATACATAAAACATGAAATATTTCATATTTATGAAATAATATTAGACTACACAAAATTATGAGAATACTATTTGGCCTTGGCCATAAAAAATAAAATTGTGTCATTTGCAACAACATTGATGAAAGTGTCGGTCATTATGTGAAATAAAATAAGCCAGACATAGAAAGACAAATATTGCATTTATTCACTCATATGTGGAAGCTAAAAAAGTAGATCTAATTAATGTAGCGAATAGAATGATATTTACAAGAGGCTAGGGAATATGTGGATTTGTGTGGGAGGGAAGAAGAGACCTTGGTTAATGAATACAAAATACAGATGGATAGAAGAATTAATAATTAAGTCATTTGACCCAGCAATCCCATTACTGAGTATGTACTCAAAGAAATATAAATTTTTCTGTTATAAAGACAGATGCACCCATATGTTCATTACAACACTACTCAGAATAGCAAAGACATGGAGTCAATCTAAGTGTCCAACAATGATAAAATGAATAAAGAAAATGTGGTACATATAAACCGTGGAATACTATGCAACCATAAAAAAAGAATGAGATCATATCATTTTGCATGGAGATAAATGGAGCTGTAGGCTATTATCCTCAGCAAACTAATGCAGGAACAGAAAACCAAATACTGCATGTTCTCACTTATAAGTAGGAGCTAAATGATGAGAACATATGGACACGTAGAAGGGAATAATGCACACTTGGGCCTACCAAAGGGCGGAGAGTGGAAGGAGGGAGAGGATCAGGAAAAATAACTAATGGATATTAGCCTTAATACTTGGGTGATTAAATAATCTGAGACAAATCCCCATGATACACATTTACCTATGTAACAAACATATGTACCCCTGAACTTAAAAGTTAAGAAATAAGTTCTAATGTTTGATAGCATAGTAGGCTGACTAGAGTTAACAGCAATGTATTGTACATTTCAAAATAGGTAGAACTGAGAACTTGAAACATTCTTAACACATGGCAATGATAAATGCTTATGGTGAACAGTATACTAAATACCTTGACTTGATCACTGCACATTCTATGCATGCAACAAAGTAATACGTGTACCCCATAAAAATGTACAAATATTATGTTTCAAGAAAAATGCAAAAATAAATTATAAAAGATTTTTAAAAGAACACAATTTCTCCCCTAATTATATACTTCCTTTACTCCAGAAAGTTTGAGGTACCTGAATTCAGTTTCTAGATGTAAAGCAGTTTTCTCACACTCTATGTAGTGAGTATGCAAATCAACATGCATATAAAATATATATTTTAGATAACATTTCACTAAGTTTACAATACTGTTAATTACTCTGGTCCTAGTACAATATTTGAATTATTTTAGCTTTATGATGTGTTTCATTTTACTTTTTAAAGAAAACTACAAAACTTTATTGATAGACAAGAGAAAACCTGAATACATGGGAAAATGCTTGTTTATAGCTTTGAAGTCAATATTGAAAGGATTTTGATTAGTCCCAAACCAATCTACAAACATATGGTAAATTCCAAACAAATTGTTAACATTTTTGTCAGGACTTGACAAAATTTTCCTTATTTTTAATTAATATATAATATTCACATATTTATATGAGGCACATGTGATATTTTGATACAAGTGCATGATATATAACTATCAAATCAGGGAATTGAGGGTATCCATCAACCCATATATTTATCATATCTTTGTATTGGGAATATTTCAACTCTTCCAGCTATTTTGAAATATATTGTTAACTACAGTTATCTTACAGTGCTATTGAACACTAGAACTTATTTCTTCTATATATTTCCTCTATGTTCATATCCATTAACCACCTTCTCTTTATCCCCATTTCTTTGCTCCAGGATTCTGGTGACTATCATTCCATTCTACCTTACAGTCTGATATATAAATGGGCACATATGATCATTGTCTTTCCATGCCTGCTTTATATCACTTAATAACCTTCAGTTTCATCCCTCCATGTTGCTGAAAGTGACAGTACGTCTTTTATATGACTAAATGGTCTGCCATTGTGTATATATACCATTTTTTTATCCATTCCTCCAACTGATGAACACTTATGTTGATTCCATATCTTGGCTATTATGAATAGTGTTGAAATAAGCAAAGGGGAGCATGCAGTACTTGATATACTGATTTTATTTCCTTTGGATAAATACCCACTATAGGAATTGCTGGATTGTACTGTAGTTCTATTTTTAGATTTCTGAGAAACTTTCAGCCTGTTTTCCATAATGGCAGTACTAATTCACATTACCATTAAAAGTATATAAGAGCTCCCTTTTCTCTGTATCCAAGCCAGAATATATTTGTGTTTTTCATAAAAGCCATTCTAATGGGGTGAGATGATATATTATTATTATTTATATTTTAAAATATATTTTTATTGTGCTTTAGGTACTGGATTGCATGTGCAGATCATACAGGATTGTTGCATAGGTACAAACATGGCAAGGTGGATTGCTGCCTCCATCACCCCGTCACCTATGTCTGGCATTTCTCCCCGTGTTATCCCTCCCCAATATCCCTATCTCCCACAGTCTGTCCCCTCTTCCTGCTGCAACAGACCCCAGTGTGTGATGCTCTCCTCCCTGTGTTCATGTGTTCTCATTGTTCGACACCCGCCTATGACTGAGAACATGTGATGTTAGATTTTCCGTTCTTGTCACTTTGCTGAGAATGATGGTTTCCAGGTTCATCCGTGTCCCTACAAATGAACTCATCATTTTTTATGGCTGCATAGTATTCCATGATGTATATGTGACCCATTTTCCTTGTCGAGTATATCATCGATAGGCATTTGGATTGGTTCCAGGTCTTTGCTATTGTAAACAGTGCCACAATGAACATATGTGTGCATGTGTCTTTATAATAGAAGGATTTATAATCCTTTGAGTATATACCCAGTAATGGCATTGCTGGGTCAAATGGTATCTCTATTCGTGGATTCTTGAGGAATTGCCACACTGTCTTCCACAATGGTTGAACTAATTTACACTCCCAGCAACAGAGTAAAAGTGTTCCTATTTCTCCACATCCTCTCCAGCATCTGTTGTCTCCAGATTTTTTAATGATCACCATTCTAACTGGCATGAGGTGGTATCTAAATGTGGTTTTGATTTTCATTTCTCTAATGACCAGTGATGATGAGCATTTTTTCATGTGTTTGTTGGTCTCTTTTTTTCTTGTAAATCTGTTTTAGTTCTTTGTAGATTCTAGATATAAGCCCTTTGTCAGATGGGAAGATTGCAAAAATTTTTTCTCATTCTGTTGGTTGCTGATTCACTCTAATGATGGTTCTTTTGCTGTACAGAAGCTCTGGAGTTTAATTAGATCCCATTGGTCTATTTTGGCTTTTGTTGCCAATGCTTCTGGTGTTTTACTCATGAAGTCCTTGCCTATGCCTATATCCTGAATGGTTTTGCCTAGGTTTCCTTCGAAGGTTTTTATGGTGTTAGGTCTTACATTTAAGTCTTTAATCTATCTGGAGTTAATTTTAGTGTAAGGTGTCTGGAACGGGCCCAGTTTCTGCTTTCTGCACATGTCTATCCAGTTTTCCCAACACGATTTATTAAACAGGGAACCCTTTCCCCATTGTTTGTTTTTGTCAGATTTGTCAAAGATCTGATGATTGTAGATGTGTGGCATTGCCTCTGAGGCCTCTGTTCTGTTCCATTCATCTATACAGTATCTTGGTTTTGGAACCAGTACCATGCTGTTTTGATTACTGTATTGTGGCTGTGATTTGCATGTCTCAGATTATTAGTGATGCCAAGCATTTTATTCATGTAGCTGTTGGCCATTTGTGTGTATTCTTTTGAGAAATGTCCCTTCAAATCATTTGCACATTTTTAATTGAATGATTTGTGATGTTTTTTGCTATTAAGTTTTTTGAGTTTCTTATTTATTCAGATCTTTGTCCCTGGCCAAAGAATAGTTTGCAAATATTTTATCTTATTCTGTAGGTTTTCACTTCACCTGTTTATTGTTTCCTTTGCTGTGCAGAAGCTTTTCATTTAAATATTGTCCCATTGATCTATTTTGGTTTTTGTTGTGTCTACTTTTCAGGTCTTAGCCATAAAATCATTGACTAAACCCATGATCTTAAGCATTTACTCTCTTTTCTTCTGGAGTTTCATTGCTTTAGGGCTTACACTTAAGTCTTTAAGCCATTTTGAACTAAATGTTTAGATGGTGAGAGATAAGGATCTAGTTACATTTTCCTCTGGATGAATATCCAGTTTTCTTATTATTGAACAGATTGTTGTTCTTTCCCGAGTATATGTTCTTGTTGCTTTTGTCAAAAATCAGGTGATTATATATACCTGGCTTTATTTCTGATTTATCTGTTCTATTCCATTGGTCTATGTGTCTATTTTTATATGAATATCATGCTGTTTTGGCTACAATCGTTTTGTAGTATAATTTGAAGTTAGGAAGTATTATAACTTTAGCTTTCTTTGTGTGCTCAGTATTGCTTCAGTTGTTTGGGCACTTTGTGGTTGCACAAATTTAAGACTTTTTTTTCCATTTCTGTGGAAAACATCATTTGTATTTTGACAGAGATTGCATTGAATCCATAGGATATTTCGTGTAGTAAAATTATTTTAACAGTATGATTTAATCTGATTCATTAGCATGGGGTGTCCTTCCAATTGTTTGGGTCCTCTTCAATTTCTTTCATCAATGTTTTGTAGTACTTTGTATAGAGATCTTTCACCTACTGGTTAAATTTATTAATAGATATTTTTTTTTAGTTATTGTAAGTTGGATGGCTTTCTTGATTTCTTTTCCAGATACTTCATTACTGGTGTATACAAATGCTATTGATTTTTGTATGATGATTTTGTATCCTGAAATACTATTGAATTTGCCAGTCCTAAGAGGTTTTTACTTAGTCTTTAGGTTTCTCTATACATAAAATTATATCATCTGCAAGTGTGTTAGTCCATCTTCACACTGCTATAAAGGCATACCAGAGACTGGGTAACTTATAAAGAAAAGAGGTCCAATTAACTCACAGTTCTGCAGGGATGGGGAGGCCTCAGGAAATTTACAATCATGGTGAAAGGGGAAAAGGCATTTCACATGGCAGCAGGTGAGAGGGAAAGAGCAAGAGCAGGGAAACCTGCCTTATAAAAACCATCAGCTCTCATGAGACATCACTCATTATCATGAGAACAGCATGGGGGAGAATACCCCCATGATCCAACCTATGATCCAATCACCTCCCATGCATTTCTGTTTGTTTCTCTCCCTTACTTACTCTGGAAAGGACTTCCAGTATTATGTTGAATAGCAGTGTTGACAGTGGGCATTCTTGTCTTGTTCCATTTCTTAGAGGAAAAGATTTTGGCCTTTCTCCATTCAGTATGATGATTGTTTTCCTTCTATGCCAAATTTTTCAGAGTTTATGTCACAAAGTTGTGTTAAATTTTATCAAATGCTCTTTCTACATTTGTTGAGATGATTGTAGGGTTTTTGTCCTTCATTCTGATGATCACATATCACATTTATTGATTTGTCTACGTTGAACTATTCTTGCATCACTGGAATAGACCTTACTTCATCATAGTGTACTATTTTGATTTATTTTATTTTATTTCAATAGTTTTGGGAGAACAGGTAGTTTTTGGTCACATGTACAAGTTATTTAGTGGTGATTTCTTAGATTTTGATACACTCATCACCTGAGCAGTGTACACTGTAACCAATGTATATTCTTTTACCCCTTATCCTCTCCCACCACTCCCCACAAGTCCCCAAAGTCCATTATGTCATTATTATGCCTTTACATCCTCATAGCTTAGCTGCCACTTATAAGTGAGAACCTATGATGTTTGATTTTCCTTTCCTGAGTTACTTCTCTTAGAATAATAGTGTCCAACTCCATCCAGGTTGCTGTGAATGTCATTTTTTCATGCCTTTTTATGTCTGAGTATTATTCCATGGCGTATATGTGTTTTTATGTGTGTTTGTGTGTGTAATGTAATACACATATGTGTGTATATGTATTACATTACATTATAGCGATATATATTATATATACACATGCATTACATATAGACACGTATATACATATATATATACAATACATATATATATATACACACATATACACATATATATTACACTTTTTATTGTACTTTAGGTTCTGGGGTACATGTGCAGATCATGCAGGATTGTTGCATGTGCACATTGGTTGATGGACATTTAGGTTAGTTTCACATATTTGCAATTGCAAATTGTGCTGCTATAAACACGAATGTGCAAGTGTTTCTTTCATATAATGACTTGTTTTCCTTTGGGTAGATAGCTAGTAGTTGGATTGCTGGATCAAATAGTAATTCTACTTATTGTTCTTTAAGGGATCTTCACACTGTTTTCCATAGTGGTTATACTACTTTATATTCTCACTAGCAGTTTAAAAGTGTTCCATTTTCACCACATCTACACCAACGTCTTTTTTGTGTTCCTGTTTTTTTTTTTTTTTTTTTTTTTTTTTTT
>NW_016107523.1:364578-374663 GCF_001604975.1 Cebus imitator | reverse complement strand
CAACCATTCCTGGAGAATGAGATGGTATCTCATTGTAGTTTTAGTTTGAATTTTCCTGATAAATTAGTAATGTTGACCATTTTTATGTTTTTTGACCATTTATTTATCTTCTTTTGAGAATTGTCTGTTAATGTCCTTTGCCCACTTTTTGATAGAATTATTTATTTCTTACTGATTTGTTTGAGTTTCAAGTAGATTCTGGATATTACTCTTTTTTAGGATACGTAGTTTGCAAATATTTTCTCCCATTCTGCGGGGTATTTGTTTATTCTGCTGATTATTTCTTTTGCTATACAGAAGCTTTTTAGTTTAATTAAGTAACATATATTTATTTTTGTTTCTGTTCCATTTGCTTTTGGGTTTTTGGTCATGAAATCTTTGCCTAAGCCAATGACTAGAAGAGTTTTTCCAATGTTATCTTATAGAACTTTTATGGTTTCAAGTCTTAGATTTAATTTAAGTCTCTGATTCATCTTGAGTTGATTTTTGTATAAGGTGAGAGATGAGGATCCAGTTTCATTCTTTTACATGAGGCTTGCCAGTTATCCCACCACCATTTGTTGAATAGGGTGTCCTTTCCCCACTTTATATTCTTGCTTGCTTTGTTGAAGATAGTTGGCTCTAAGTATTTGGCTTTATTTCTTGCTTTTCTATTCTGTTCCCATGATCCGTGTGCCCATTTTTATACCATTACCATGCTTTTTTGTTAACTACAGCCTTGTAGTATAGTTTGAAGTCAGGTAATGTGATTCGTCAATATTTGTTATTTTGGCTTAGTCTTGCTTCAGCTATGCAGGCTCTTTTTTGATTATATATGAGCTTTAGGATTATTTTTTAGTTGTCTGAACAGTGATGATAGTATTTTTATGGAAACTGCATTGAATCTGTAGATTGCTTTTGGCAATATGGTAATATTCACAATATTAATTGTACCTATCCATGAGCATGGGATGTATTTCCATTTGTTGTGTCATTGATTATTTCTTTCAGCAATGTTTTAAAATTTTCCTTATAGAAATCTTCCACTTCCTTGGTTAGGTATATCCCTAAGTATTTTATTTTATTTTATTTTTTGCAGCTGTTGTAAAAGGAATTGAGTTCTCAATTTGAAGAATCAGCTTAGTCATTGTTGGTATATAGCAGTGCTACTGATTTGTGTACATTGATTTTGTATCCTGAGACTTTACTGAATTCATTTATCAGACATAGGAGCTTTCTGGATGAGCCATTAGGGTTTTCTAGGTATATGATCATATCATCAGTGAACAGCAACAGTTTGACTTTTACTTTACCAATTTAGATGCTGTTTATTCCTTTCTTATTGGATTGCTTTGGCTAGGACTTCCAGTACTGTGTTGAATAGAAGTGTTTAAAATGGGTATCCTAGTCTTGTTCCAGTTCTCAGGGAGAATTCTTTCAACTTTTTGCTGTTCAGTATAATGGTTGTGAGTTTGTCAAAATGGCTTTTATTACATTAATGTGTGTTTCTTCTATGCCAGTTTTGCTGAGGGTTTTAATTATATGGGAATGCTGGATTATGTCATATGCTTTTTCTTCATCTATTAAGATAATCATGATTTTTGTTTTTCTTCTCTTTATGTGATGTGTCACATTTATTGCCTTTGTATATGTTAAACCATCCCTGCATCCCTGATATGAAACACACTTGATCATGATGTATTACCTTTTGGATATGCTGTTGGATTGTTAGCTGATATTTTGTTGATAAATTTTGCATCTATGTTTATTAGAGATATTGGCCTGTAATTTTCTTTTTTGTATTTTTTCCTGGTTTTGGTATACTAGGGTGATACAGGCCTCATAAAAGGATTTAGGAAAGATTCTTTCTCTGTCTTTTGGAGTAGTTTCAATAAGATTGGTACCAATTCTTTCTTGAATGTCTGATAGGATTCCTTTCTTTATCTGGTCCTGAACTTTTATTGTTGCCAATTTTTTTTATTACGGTTTCAAGTTTGCTACTTCTTATTGATCTGTCCAGAGTTTCTATTTCTTCTTCATTTAACCTGGAAGTGTTATATATTTCCAAAAATTTATTTGTCTCCTCTAGATTTTCTACTTTGGGCATATAAAGGTGTTCATAATAGCCTTGAATTATCTCTTGTATTTCTGTGATATAGGCTACAATATCTTGTTTGGATCTTTTTTTTCCTTTTTGCTTAATCTTGCTAATAATGGTCTATCAGTTTTGTTTATTTTTTCAGGAAACAAGCTCTCTCTTTCATTTATCTTTTGTGTTTTTTTCTGTTTGTTTCAGTTCAATTTGATTCTGCTCTGATCTTGATTATTTGTTTTCCTCCTCTATGTTTGGCTTTGGTTTGTTCTTGTTTTTCTAGTACTATGAAGTGTGACCTTAGTCTATTTGTGCTCTTTCAGACTTTTTGATGTAGGCTATTACTGTTATGAACTTTCCTCTGAACACTGCTTTTGTTGTATCCCAGAGGTTTTGATAAGTTGTTTTACTATAGTCATTCAGTTCAAAAAAAATTTTTTTGTACCCATCTTGATTTCATTGTTGGCCCAAAGATTATTCAAGAGCAGATTATTTAACTTCCATGTATTTGTAATTTTGAGGGTTCCTTTTGGTGTTAATTTCCAGTTTTATTCCACTGTGGTCTGAGAGGATACTTGATGTAATTTTGATTTTCTTAAAATTATTGAGACTTGTTTTGTGACCTATCATATGGATATCTTGGAGAATATTCCACGTGGTGATAAAAATAATCCATATTCTGCAGTTGTTTGGTAGAATGTTCTGTAAATATCTGTTAAGTACATTTGTTCCAGGGTATAGTTTGAGTCCATTGTTTCTTTGTTGACTTTCTGTCTTGATCACCTACCTCTCTGCTGCTGTCAGTGAAGTATTGAAGGTCCCCCACAATTATTGTATTGCTATCTATCTCATTTCTTAGGTCTAGCAGTAATTGTTTCATAAATCTGGGAGCTCCTTATGTGTAAGGTGAATCGCTTAAAAACAGCAGATACTCGCTTGGTGGATTTTTATCCATTCTGTACCTTTTATGTGGAGGCTTTAGACCATTTACATTCAATGTTAGTACTGAGATGTGAGGTACTGTTCTATTCATCATGGATTTTGATGCCTAAATACCTTGCCTTTTTTTATTGTCTTATAGTTTTATAAGCCATGTGAGATGTATGCTTTAAGGAGGTTCTATTTTGCTGTATTTGAGTTTTTAAGATTTAGAACTCTTTTTAGTATTTCTTGTAGTGCTGGCTTGGTAGTGGCAAATTCTCTCAGCATTTGTCTGAAAAATACTTTATAGCTTCTTCATTTATCAAGTTTAATTTTGTTGAATACAAAATTATTGGCTGAGAGTTATTTTGCTTCAGGAGGCTAAAGATAAGACCCTAATCCCTTCTGGTTTATAAGGTTTCTGCTGAGAAATCTTCTATTAATCTGATAGGTTTTCCTTTATACGTTACGTGATGCTTTTGTCTCATAGCTCTTAAGATGCTTTCTTTTGCCTCAAGTTTAGATAACCTGATGACTATGTGCCTAGTTACCGATCTTGTTGTGACAAATTTCCCAAATTATAAGCTTCCCGTATTTGAAAGTCTAGATCTCTAGCAAGGCAAGGGAAATTTTCCTTCATTATTTCCTCAAATAAGACACAGATTTTTAGATTTCTCTTCCTCCTCAGGAACACTAATTATTCTTAGGTTTGGTTATTTAACATAATCTCAAATTTATTGGAGGCTTTGTTCATTTTTTTAAAATTCTTTTTTCTTTCATTTTATAAGATTGGGTTGATTTGAAAGACTTGTCTTCAGTCACTGAAGTTCCTTCTTCTACTTATTCTAGTATTTTGTAGAAACTTTCCAGTATATTTTGTATTTCTCTAAGTTTATTTTTTTCATTTCCAGAGTTGCAATGTTTTATATCTATTTCTCTAAAGAATTTTTCATCAATATCATATATATATATATATCATACATATCATTAATACTTTCTTCTGCTTGATCTGTACTGATATTAAAGGACTCTGATGCACTCTTCAGTATGCCACTTGTATACTGTATACTATTTTTTTTTAAAGGTAAAAGGGCTCTTTCTTTTTTTCTCCATTTATTTATTTTATTGCATTTTAGGTTTTGGGGTACATGTGAAGAACATGCAAGATTGTTGCATAGGTACACACTTGGCAGTTAAGCTCCAGAATTTCTGCTTATTTTTAATTACTCCAATCTCTTTGTTAAATTTATCTGATAAAATTCTTAATTCCTTCTCTCTGTTATCCTAAATGTCTTTGAGTTTCCTCAACACAGCTATTTTGAATTCTCTTTCTGAAAGTTCACATATCTGTTTCTCCATTACTGGTACCTGGTGTATTGTTAAGTTCATTTTGTGAAGTCATGTAATCCTGGATAATGTTGATGATAATAGGTGTTCTTCTGTGTCTGGGCATTGAAGGGTTAGGTATTTATTGTAGTTTCTATTTTATGGACTTACTTGTAGCCATTTTTCTTAGGAAATTTTTTTGGATATTTGAAATTACTTGGGTCAAAGTCAGCCAGGTCTATATCCATTTGTTCAGGGTGGCAAACTCCGCGAAGTCCCAGGTTAGTCCAGTGGTGCTGTTCGGTGGTCAGGGATTAGAGTCGAATCCTTAGAAATCTACTTCATGTTCAATAAAAGCTGATCTGGCAATGAAACCACAAGGCACAGTCCTTTCCAGTCTCTTCCCATTTTTCCAAATGCGGAGGAGCCTCACTCCATAGTCACTGCCACCACAGGGAACAGGGAGTACTCCCAGACTAACACCAATGCATTTTTAAGGCCAAAGAGCTCTTAAGTCAGTTTCTGGTGAATGCTGCCTGGCCTTATATTCAATTTTCAGGCCTGTGAGCTCCCATCTGACCCTGGCCAGGTCCATAAATGCCATTTAAACCCCCTGTCCTGGTATAGGGGACTCCAAGAGCTCACTTGTTGCCCTACCTTCCTGCAGCTGAGCTGGTACCTGAGGTGCAAGACCAGGTGTCCTTTACTTGTCCTTCTGCTTTTCTCAAGAAGAAGGAATTTTGCCCCATAGCCACCATAGCTAGTAGTGTGCTGAATCTCACCTGAAGCCAGTATGTCTTAGAGGCTCATCCAAGGCCCTCAGCTTAGTACATGGATATCACTGTGTAGTTATTCGGGGCCCAAGAGCTCTTTAGTTAATAAGTGATGTATACTGCCAGGAGAGACTTCTTCCCTTCAAGTCAATGAGTTTCCCTTGTGTCTCAGATTTTACCTAGAAATTTCCTCCAGTAGCTAGTGCCTAGAATAGGAGCTTCACATCTCTTAATGGTGCCCTGTGATACTGTGGCTAAACTGATATCCAAATTGCAAGACAAAGTCTTTCCCGGTTTTTCTCTCCTCTCAAATAGAAGGAAGGGATGTCTTTTGTAGCTCTGAGCTGGGTATCCTGGTGTGAGGGGAGGAGTAATGCCAGCATTCCCTTAGCCACCCCAGCTGGTGTCTCAGTAGGTTATAGGCCACCCCCAACCCAACCCTTCACCAAGTTCATTGTCTCTTGGCCCAGTTCATCACTAGGACTTGCCTCAGAGTTGCAGTCCTTGTGGCCTCTTTTGCCTTTGAGATTTCCTTTTAGAACCAGAGCACTTTAGCCCCCAGTGGTAAGCGGGGTATGTAAGAACTCAAATTTTGGCAATTGGGATTGACAAGGCCCCTTTACGTAGGAATGCTCTTCCCATGGGCAGGAGTCAGCTAAGTTTGGTCTGGTTTTCCTTTCTGCTCTAATAGCACAGTTCTGAGTTCAATGACACAATTACTGTACTCTCTCTCCCCCAGTACTTTCAGATGCTCTCCACACCATGCCACTCCTGCTAGAGGGTAGGAAATTGGTCACATCAATGATTCATGACTACTTTTTCGGTCTCCTCAGTACCTATCTCAGTGATATGAAGTCAAAATCAGGTTCTATGGTACTATGAGGGCTCACCTGATTTGGGGTTTTTATGAAGGTGTTTTTTATTTCTCTTTTCTGTATAAATAGTTGTAAAATTGGTGTCCTCACACAGGCGACTATCAAGTGAGCATTCTATTCTGCCACTTTGCTTCCTCTCTCTCCCATATATTTTCTTGTTTGTTTTTTTTTAATTACATCCATTTTTTTTAGAGTTTCCATGTGTTTCTTTTTTAAGATGTATATTTCTTTGTTGAATTTCTCATTTATATCCTGAATTATTTTTCTGATTTCTTTGTATTATTTTTCTGTATTGTCTTGTATCTTACTGAACTTTTTTGATAACATTATTTCTATTTTTTTAAGCATTTCTTATACTTACTTCTTGTTGGAATGTGTTTTTTGAGAATTACTGTGTTCCTGTTAATATGTCACGTTTTCTTGCTTTCTTTTTGTTTGTTTGTTTCCTTATATAGATATCTGCACATCTGCCCATCTGGTATAAGAGTTGCATCTTTCAATTTTATGGAGTGGCTTTCATATGAAAATTATTTTTTCTTATAGACTTATCTACAGTGTTGGATGGGTAAGGTGTTTTTGCTTTGATTCTGAGTAGGTGCAGTAGTGTAATTCTATATGATTTTTTAGCTGTAATCAACATGTTATGTGTTTCTGTAAATTCCTCAGTGGCTTAGAGTACAGTTAGTGGAGGCTGTGGAATTGCTTTGCTGGGGACTTGGACACAGGAAAGTTTGGCTTTGGTCACCATTGTTGGCAGTGATAGTCTGGGCATTTCAGTCTTCAAGCTTCTGAGTGGCCTCCATGGTTGCTGATGATGGTGGGTCTGGGCAGGCCATTCCTTGAGTCTCCAACCAGCTGGTTTTGGTGATAATAGTGGCAGCAGTAGGCCAGGTGGGCAAATGAGACCTCTGGCCTCTGGGCACTCTTTGTGGCATCAGCACTGGCAGTAGTAGTGGTAGGTCAACGGTTGGGCCCTGAATGGAGCACATGAGCACCAGTAGTGGCAGCAGCAGGCTGGACAGACTATTCCCAGGCCATGAGGTAGTACCTGCAGGAGGGTGCCAGAGGCTGCACCAGTCATAGGCTGGGTAAACTGGTCACTTGGCTCCTGGGTTGTGTATACAGTCACTGGTGGTGGTTTGAATGGGCCTATTTTTAGGTCCCCAGAAGGTGTGCATGGGTACCAGTGATGGTGGCTGGGGTGGATTAATCCCCAAGATCCCAGATAACATTTGTGGGTGGTAATTATGTTGAGTGGGACATACCTGCCCTCAAGCCCGTGAGAATGTGCAAGGGCACCAGCATCCAATGGCAGGGTGGATTTATCTCTAGGCCCCAGGTAACATTTGGGGGCACTGGGTGTGGTGACAGTGGGTGGAATATATCTGTCCTCATATTCCTGTATCAGGTGCCTGATGTGGCAGGCAGGGCAGGTTGATTCCTAAGCCTCCAGATAGTATACGGAGTTTCTGATGGCAGTAGTGGTTGTCAGTGATGCAGATTTATTCTCAGACCACTAATCAGCATGCATGGGCTTTAGTGGTGATGGATGGATCCCCACTTCCCATGGGGGCATTTGCAGGTGCCTAATAGTACTGCCACTGGTGGGGAAAAGCTTGTTATCGATGGCAGAGATCCCAGGCAAACAACTCAGGATCTGGGGAGCATACACGTTGGTTCCCTTTGTCCTGGAGGCAGCCTTCCAGATGAACTGCACCATCATCTACCCGGAGGGTAAGACACCGTGTGAGCTAGAGTGCTGGGGACGCTCATGCATCCCTGGATCCAGTTAGTGTTGTGATGCTGCAGCCCTCTGAACGGATGTGGAGAGATGTCAGTGGGGTTTCGGAAATGGGGAAATGCAGGGGTTATTGGGCCCTAGGGCAAGGTGCAGTCTAGGGGGCTGGACTCTCAAAATGGCATTGTGCTGCAAGTGCTTGGGTATCAGGAGCTATGTGGGACTCCGTGTGAGCTTTCTCTCTGGAATAACACCATCATATGGATTCCACGCACCTCTGCATACTAACCTTAGGGCCTCCAGGCGCTATCCTGTGGCTAGGATTGTAAGAATCCACAGTGTGAATGTGGACAGCTGAAGATATCTTGCTTACCTTTTCCCAGCAATAGGGATTTCCTCCTGGCTACAAGCCAATTCCAGCGGGGCTGGCTGCTTGGCTTCCTTCTTGTTTCGTGCATCAGAGTTTCCCTGTCATTTCACTGGGGAATTCTAGTGTTCTCTCTCAGAAGCTCTATTTAATGTGTGGTTCTTTTTTGGAGGAGGCAAGTCCCAGTCACCTCTATTCAGATATTGTGAAGCCCCCTCCTATATTGTGTTTTATCTATGTATGGAAACTAACAATAAACTGTTACATAAACTGCAGTTTTTCTTATTAATTTATTCTTGCTTATAAATCTACAATCATTTGTTAATTTTTTAAAAATCTTTTAAGACTTTCATATGAATAGCTTTAAATGTATAAATCATTTAAAAGACAATAGACATTATGAAAAAACTTAATCTTGTGTGATCTTTTTACATTTTTATAGTAAGTATGCCATATATATTAGAGAAGTGCATAGCAAATATCTGACTAACAGACCTGTTAAGAGTATGATTTGTGGGTTCCATTAGCCAAAGTTGAAACCCCACTTGAGTATTCATGGATTATATGAGCTTATTCAAGTTACTTCTTAATGAATATTTCTTTCTTCATTTGTAAAATGGTACCTGTCTCATAAGGTTTTTGTAAATAAGACAGTCCATGTAGCATATAATAATACTTGATATGTATTTGAATGTTCAGTAAATATTATTTGTTGCAATTTTTAAACATATCATCCTTAGGGTAAACTCCAAAATTATAAGGCCTCAATTATTCTGATCCCTACCTATCACTTATTTGTTGCGATTTTTAACCATATCATCCTTAGGATAAACTCCAAAATAAAAAGACCTCAATTATTCTGATCCCTACCTATCACTTAGTAAATGGGAATTTCATGTATTAGAAAGAGATCTAGATTTACATTTTAGAAATGTGAAAATTTAAACTATGTAATGACTTAAAAATATTTTTAGGTTATAAAATATAGATCAAAGGGACAAAAAAATCTATGAGAAAATAGTTTGAATACATTTTGATTAGTTTCCTGACTACAACATTAGACAAAACCACAGATTATGTAAGAAATCCCATTGAAAATTACATTTAGGAGAGAAAATTTTCTGGACCCAGATTCATTTCAGTTTTGAGGGACTTGTTTCTTGCTGCTAATATTATAATGTGTGACATTTCTATCTAAAATTGACACTTATAATATCTAATTTTATTTGCTTCTAGGTGAGTTCTTGGATGAACTGCATCCTTATAGCTTCTGGGGACTAATCTCAAGTCATCTGAATTTATTAAGAAAGCCATGATCTGAGGTAAATGATTCTCTAGATTCATGCTATAGTTATTTGATAAGTGTTGACTATCATTAACCCAAAAAGCCACATTTTGGAGAAGCACAAACTTCCTGTAGAATTAATATGATAATAACATAAAATGCTTCATTTTATGGAGTCTGGTTTAGAAATGCATTGCTTTTCCATCTCTATGATCAAATTGGACCGTAAGTTACATGCTGCGCTGATTTTTGTTGCTTTGGGATGCTGGTAGGCTATTATCTCACTGCTAATGGTAGCCTTAGTGGCTTCCCATGGTGTTCCTTCCAAAGTTTCCAGGCCATTGTTTTAAAAATACGTTTAGGTCTTTTATAGCAAATGTTTGCTAACATGTTGTTTGTATAATAGAGAGGAAGTGGAACTTCACAGTCTTTATGGGTGGAGAGCTATTTTCAGTTGCTACTTTGCTTATTAACAAGAAAATATCTTAATAGTTTCTGAGAAAATTCAGTCCATTTTACTCAACTTACAATCTCTGAAGTTTATAGAGAATCTTATTTTTTTTTATTGTACTTTAGGTTCTGGGGTACATGTACAGATCATGCAGGATTGTTGCATAGGTATATACATGGCAAGGTGGTTTGCTGCCTCCATCCCCCCATCACCTATACCTGGCATTTCTCCCCACATTATCCCTCTCCCCGTCCCCCACCACTGTCCCTCCCCTACCC
>NW_016107523.1:359417-362635 GCF_001604975.1 Cebus imitator | reverse complement strand
TTTTTTTTTTTTTTTGAAATTTGTTGAGACTTGCTTTATATCCAAGCATGTGGTTGGTCTTAGGATATGTGTCATGAGTAGATATGAAGAGTGTATATTCTGTGATTGTTGGGTGTAGTATCCTGAAGATATCTATTGGGTCCATTTCGTCAAGTGTTGAGTTTAAGTTCAGAATATCTTTGTTAGTTTTCTGCCTTTACAATCTGTCTAATGCCAGCACCTGTTATTTTTTGATTTTATAATAGTGACCATACAGACTGGTGGGGGATGGTATTACATTGTGGCTTTGATTTGCATTTCTCTAATGATCAGTGATGTAGAGCTTTTTTTCATATGATTGTTGGTAGCATTTGCCTTCTTTTGAAAAGTGTCTGTTCATATCCTTTGCCCACTTTTTAAAGGGGTTGTTAGTTTTTTAAATTTTGTTTAAGTTCCTTATAGACGCTGGATTTTAGACCTTTGTCTAAATGTGTTCTCTCATTTTGTAGGTTGTCTGTTTACACTGCTGATAGTGTCATTTGCTGTGCATAAGCTCTTTAATTAGATCCCATTTCTCATTTGTGCTTTTGTTCTAATTGCTTTTGGCAGCTTTGTCATGAAACATTTGTCTATGACTATTTTCTGACTGGTATTGCCTACGTTGACTCCAAAGGCTTCTATGGTTTTGAGTTTAACATTTACATCTTTAATCTATCTTGAGTTATTTTAAGGAAGTGGTCCAGTTTAAATCTTGTCCATATGGCTAGCTGGTTATCTTAGCACTATTTATTGAAAAGGGAATCCTTTCCCTATTGCTTGTTTTTGTCAGGTTTATCAAAGATAAAATAGTTGTAAGTACGCAGTCTTATTTCAGAGTTCTCTATCCTGTTCCATTGGTCTGTGTGTCTGTTTTTGTACCAGTGCCATGTTGTTTTGGTTACTGTAGCCCTGTAGTATAGATTGAAGTTAGGTAGCATGATGTCTCCAGCTTTGTTATTTTTGCTTAGGATTGCCTTGGCTATTTTGGCTCTTTGTTCGTTCCATATGAATTTTAAAGTAATTTTTTCTAGTTCTGTGAAGAATGTCAATAGTTTAATAGGTATAGCATGGAATCCATAAATTGCTTTGAGAAATATAGCCATTTAAACAATATTGATTCTTTCTGTCAATGAGCATGGAATATTTTTCCATTTGTTTGTGTCATCTGTGATTTCCTTCAACACTGGTTTGTAGTTGTCCTTGCAGAGATCCTTCACTTTCCTAGTTAGCTCTATTCCTAAGTATTTTATTCATCTTCTGTCAATTGTGAATGGTCGTACATTCTTGATTTGGCTCTCAGCTTGACTGTTGTTGGTATATAAAAGTGCTAGTGATGTTTGCACGTTGATTTTTTGTATCTTAAGACCTTGCCAAAATTGTTTATTAGCTTAAGAAGCCTTTTGACTGAGACTAGGGTTTTCTTGATATAGGATCATTTTGTCTGCAAACAGGGATAGCTTGACTTCCTCTCATGTATTTGGATGCCCTCTATGTCTTGCTCTTGTCTGATTGCCCTGGTGAGCACTTCCAATACTATGTTGAATATGAGTAGTGAGAGAAGGAGTTTTTGTCTTCTGCTGCTTTTCAAGGGGAATTCTTCCAGCTTTTGCCCATTCACTCTGATGTGGGTTGTGGGTTTGTCAAAGATGGCTTTTTGAATTTTCAGAATTCTTGTGCTGATTCTTTCTCATTGTTGTGGGCTTATCTACCTTCAATCTTTGAGATTGCTGATGTTTAGATGGGTTTTTCTTTTATTTTTCCCTATTTGATTACCTTGAGTGTGTGATTGTGGCATAAGGTTGATTCAGCCAAGTGGCTTTGTTTCTGGGAGATGCTAGAAGGACAACATTCACTTTCAAACTCCTGGGCTGTGTGCTCTAACTCTGGGGGACTTGTATTGAGCACCAGCTTTGTTATCTGGCTCTTTGAGGTTTGGAATCCATTGCACTGGTAGTGCTAAAGTGCACCAGCTTCAGCAGAGTGCTAGTGGATGTTGGGGTACCTGAGTCACTGCAGGCATTCACCACAGTGGTACAAGCAAGGCAGCTGATGGGAGCAAGGGGCACCTTCTTGATACTGTGCACTTTTTTTTTGTTGAGACAGAATCCTGCTCTGTTGCCCAGACTGGAGTGAAATGGCACACTCTTGGCTCACCATAACCTCTGCCTCCCAGGTTCAAGCGATTCTCCTGCCTCCGCCTCCTGAGTAGCTGGAATTACAGGCACGCATCACCATGCCTGGCTAATTTTTGTATTTTTAGTAGAGACAAGGTTTCACCATGCTAGTCAGGCTGGTCTCGAACCCCTGACCTCGTGATCCACCCGCCTCAGCCTCCCAAAGTGCTGGGATTACAGACGTGAGCCATTGCGCCTGGCTGGATACTATGCACTCTTGATCTGGAGGTGATGTTGCCTTGAGTCTGTGTGCTAGCCAGCACAGGTCTGGGTGCCTTCTCTGTGCCCCACACACAGGAGCGATCCCTCGGGGTGTGAGAAAATCCTCTGTTCTCTTCAAAGTGTTAGTGCAAGGGCTGGATGCTGGTGGAGATGGGGCTTGCTGATTCTGTGCCTGCCACGGCTCCAACTGCAAAGGTGGTTCTGGGGGCAGGGGGATGAAAGTAGACTCATGGGTGCTGGTAGGACAGGTAAACTAAACCCACTCTTCCAGACACGCACCAGCAAAGTCATGTGGGTGATTGCTGTCAGCTCGGAGAAAGTTGCAGTATGGGGAGGGTACATCTGGGCTGGTGCACGGCCCTAGGGGGCCACCTTGCTATTGCTCTATGCCAGTCAGACACAGTCCGCCAGCACAGAAGCTATGGTGTGGGCTCCCAGGGCACTCAAGACTGCCCTGTTTGTAGGTGTGGTGAGGCTGCGGCCCTGGGAAGGCCAACAGACCAAGGAGTGCTCAGGTTGGACAAGGCCCATCAGATGTGCAAGACTTCTCTGCAGAGATTGGGTCTGACAGTTCCCCTAGGGCTAAAGTTTCCTATGGGAGCAAGTCAAGCCTACTGGGATGGCTGTCACTGGCCATGCTCCATTACAGACGCTCCTGCACTAAATCCTCTATGCTCTACATCAGTGGCCTTGCTGTTCCACTACCAATTCTCTAAGCAGTTCTCCCTACCACCTCAACTGTCTATGGTAGATGATGGATCTCCTTCTCAGGCCTTCCAGAGGCCTGTGGTGAGAGTGGGTTGC
>NW_016107523.1:353680-359347 GCF_001604975.1 Cebus imitator | reverse complement strand
AGCTTCTGTGTCTTCCCTCCATCCACTTTCAGTGCCTTCCCTCTGAAGATCCATTGAAAGGACTCCAGTTGTCTCAGTCTCTCCATGGGAGTTCTTCCAGTTGTCTGTGTCTAGTTGGCCATCGTTCCTTCCACCCTACTTTCTTGAAGCACAGAGTTAGGTTGTTTATCTGAGATCATTCTTCTTTTTCAATGGTTGAATTTACTGCTATTAGTGTCCCTCATAGTACTGCTTTTGCTGCATTCCATAACTTTTGGTATGTTGTATTTTTTTTGTTTGTTTTCATTGGTCTCAAGATGTTTTCTATTTTTGTGATTTCATTTTGTACATTTGTTCAAAAGTGTTTTGATTAATTTCTGTATATTTGTAAATTTTTCAAGTTTCAACTATTGATTCTAGCTTCATTTCATTAGGGTTGGAAAAAGTACTTGTTATGATTTCAGTATTGTTAATTTGTTAAGATTTGCTTGGTGACCTACCATGTGATCTATCCTGGAAGATGTTTCACTTGTTGTTGAGATGAATGCTTATTCTGTTGCTGTTCAATGTAATGTTGTGTATATGTCTTTTGACCTATTAGTATTTTTCAAATCCTTTATTTCCTCATTAAACTGAGAACAAATGGTGAATTGGTCCTGCATTTCTTACTTCCTATTCCACTGAATTTTCAAGTCATGGGGAGAAAGAGCCTTACAAGGGAAAAAGTCATTAGAGCAGTGGAAAATAGGAAATGGTACTACCAGTAACAAACCTGCATGTTCTACACATGTACGCTGGAACTTAAAGTACAATAAAAAATAAAATAAAATAAATAAAAGGTACCATCAGTAGTCCAGGAATGTTGAGAGACATCTAACAAGTAGAAAGTAAGTAGAATGGTGTTGACAAAGAAAATCAGATCCCAAAATATGCAGAGAGCCTTCTTATAGGTAAGAATGGGTCTGTGGAAGCTCTAAGCACAGGGACAGTTCAAGAAAGAATGGAAAAGAGTCTTGAAATATATATCAGGGTGCTTAATTAGAAAACTTTGTTTGCAGCAGCAAAGCTTATTTTTTATTCTCTCTCTACCTCTTTTATTTGTGTTGAACACTTGGCAGAAGGCCATATGCAAACACACCGAGTATTAGTTCTGAGGCTGGGAATGAACAGTAGAGCTCAGATTGCCTTTATATACCCAGAACAGGCAGGGAATCTCTCACAGTCAAAGGACAACCCTATCAGGAGCATGTTCCCTTTGCCTTCACGCCACCAGAGCATACCATGGTAAACAGGTTAGGCAGGAGGTGGAGACAGGTGCTCAAAACAATTCTGAGCACACCAACATGAATTATCAAATATCTGTGGTAAGTAAATATAGAAAGCAAAATGCTACAATTAAGCAGCAGGAGATTTAACATTCCCCTCCTTCACCAAAGGATAAACTTAATATTGCCTGGTTGAAGAGTAGAATGTTCCCTGATTATTGGTGAATTACCGAGTAACATTGAATCAAAGAATCCTTTACCAAGGCAAGTGAAATGGGTACATGCTGGAATGTAAGAGAGAAAACTGAACTTTGGTAAAAGGAGATTTAGATATACCAATGCTATTCTAGGTAGATTTCCAGAGAGAGAGATTAAAATAAATGTGAAGAGGAAAAGTAACTAAATCATGGAAGAAAATTTCCCAGACTTACTGATCACCAGCAAGTAGTTTGGCAAAAGGAATAAATGGTAACTATCCACACATAAATACATAGTGATGAGATGTTAGAACAGTGAAAATAAAAACCTTTAAATGGTTTTATACAGAAAAATGAAGCAAAAACAAAAACAAAACAAAAACATGTAGAGTCTCCACAAAAGATAATTAGTCACATCACTGTCACACTTACTATCTACAGTGTCAGGTAAAAAACATGGAGCAGGAATATTTGATATTAAATAATAACATCAAGAAAAGCTCATCAACGTTAAATACAACTTATTTGTTAGGAAAGAGAAGTAAAATTCATCAAATGCTTAATGGATTAAAACTTTTGTATTATGATTTTATCTCACCTAGAACTCCTGAGGCAGAGAAGGCATGGAGGTATCAATTACTCAAAGCAGGACAGAAGTTATGAGTAGATATATGATACAAACTCATGTCTTTTAGATGCTATGAGCTCTTGTCGTATCCATTGCTATTTTATTTGTATTTCTTTATTATTATTATTCAAAAATATTCATGGGTATGTAGTAGGTGAATATATTTATGAGGTACAGGACATGTTTTGGTACAGGCATGCAATGTGAGATAAGCACATAATGGAAAATGAGTATCCATCCCCTCTAGCATTTCCCCTTTCTGTTAAAAGCAATCTAATTATATTCTTTGTTATTTAAAAACATACAATTAAGTTATTATTGACTTATGGCTACCCTATTGTGCTGTCAAATAGTAGGCCTTATTCATTGTTTTTATTTATTTTTTGTATCCATTAACCAAACCTACTGCCACCTCCCACCAGCCTCCACTATGCTTCCCAGCCTCTGGTCACCATCCTTCTACTCTCTATGTCCATGAGTTCAATTGATTTAGATCCCACAAGTAAGTGAGAACATGGGATGTTTGTTTTTCTATGCCTGACTTATTTCACTTAACATCATAATGATCTCCTGTTCTATCTATATTGTGGCAAAAGAGTGGATCTCATTCTTTTTATGGCTGAATAGTATTCCATATTTTCTTTATGCATTCATCTGTTGATAGACACTTAAGTTGCTTTGAAATCTTAGCTATTGTAAACAGTGCAAGCACAGGAGTGCAGATATCTCTTCAATATACTGATTTTCTTTTTGGGGATTATATACCCAGCAGTGGGCTTACTGGATATTTTGGTAGCTCAATTTTTAGTTCGGAGGAACCTCCAAGCTGTTCTCCATAGTGGTAGTACTAATTAACTTTCCCACTAACAGTGTACCAGGGTTCCCTTTTCTCCACATTCTCACAAGCATTTTTTTAGTGCTTGTCTTTTGGATATAAGCCATTTTAACTAGGATAAGATGATATCTCATTGTAGTTTTGATTTGCATTTCTCTAATGATCAGTGATGGTGAGCACCTTTTCCTATGCTGGTTTGCCATTTGTGTGTCTTCTTTTGAGAAAGATTTATTCAAATTTTTTGCCCATTTTTAATCGGATTATTAGATTTTTTTTCCTATAGAGTTGTTTGAGCTTCTTATGTACATTGGCTGTTAATCCCTTGTCAGAGGGGTAGTTTGCAAATATTTTATCCCATTCTGTGAATTGTCTTTTCACTTTTTTTTATTGTATCCTTTACTATGAAGAAGCTTTTTAACTTGGTGTGATTCCATTTGTCCATGTTTGCTTTGGTTGCCTGTGCTTGTGGGGTATTGCTCAAGAAATCTTTGTCCAGACCAATGTCTTGGAGATTTTATCCAAATGGTTCTTGTAATAGTTTCATAGTTTGAGGTCTTAGAATTAAGTCTAATCCATCTTAGTTTGATTTTTATATATGTCAAGAGATATGGGTCTAGTTTCATTTTTTTGCATATGGATATCCAGTTTTCCCAGCACCATTTACTAAAGAGAATGCTGTTTTTTAGAATTTGACATCTTCAGTGATTAATAATTACTATATTTTGTAACTGGAAATACCACTCCTAAAACCAAAATGCTATAAATAGAATATGTCTTTTATCAAAAGTCAATATACTAGAATAATATGAAAATAATAAGTATTTTGTGGCAAAGTTATCTTGTGATAAATGCAACAGCCACAAGTACCACCATCAAGTATTCTTGAGGCAAATGGGGAAAGAGTTTAAATGGTTACATTTGCCTTCTGAATTGACCCTTTCATCATTATATAGTAACCTTACTTGTCTCTCCTTAAAGTTTTTGTCTTGAAATCTATTTTGTCTTGTATAAGTGCAGCAAATCCTCCTATTTTTTTTCTGTTTCCATTGCCAGGGAGTATCTTTTCTCATCCCTTTATGTTCAGTCTATGTGTGTCTTTACAGGTGAAGTGTGTTTTTTGTAGGCAACAGATAAATGGATCTTGTATTATTTATCCATTCAGCCAGTCTATGACTTTTGATTGGAAAGTTTAGTCCATTTACATTCAATGTTATTATTGATGAGTAAAGACTTAATATTGCCATTTTGTGATTTGTTTTCTATTGGCTTTTTGGTCTTTTCTTCTTTCTTTCCTCTCTTCCTCTAGTGAAGGCAATTTTCTCTAGTAATATAATTTATTTTCTTCCTTTTTATTTTTATTTTTTGTATCCATTGCATGTTTTTTGGTTTGAGGTTATCATGTGGCTTACAAATACTATTTTGTAACCCATTATTTTAACCTGATAACAACTTAATACAATTTGCATTAGCAAATGAAAACTATATGCCTTAAATTCTTTCCTTGCTTTTTAACTTTTTGTTTCTTCTCTTTATATATTATATTGACTATGTCTTGAAAAGTTATTGTAGTTATGATTTTTTATTGATTCATCATTTAGTCTTTCTACTTAGGATAACAGTAGTTTACACACCACAGACACAGTGTAATAATATTCTGCGTTTTTCTGTGTACTTACTATTACTAGTGAGTTTTGTGCCTTCAGGTTATTATTTATTCCTCATTACTGTCCTCCTCTTTCTGATTGAAGTACTCCATTTAGCATTTCTTGTAGGACGGATCTGGTATTGATAAAAATCCTTTAGTTTTTGTTTTACTGGGGAAGTCTTCATTTTTCCTTTCTATTTGAAGGATATTTTCATCAATGTACTATTCTAGTGTAAAAGTTTGTTGTTGTTGTTGTTTTCTTCAGCCCTTTGAAAAAAAAGGAAAAAAAAAAAGTAGTGTTCTTCCACCTCCAGTTCCCAGAATAATGCCCTGCACAATGCTACCGCTGTCAGAGATGTGGGAGGGGTGGTATCAGTGATTCAGGACTTATTGTTTTTAATATCTCTTCAGTGCTGTGAAGTTAAAACAAGGTACCATGAATGCTTACCTGAATTTTTTTTTTCTTATGCAGGTGGTTTTCTTTGTATATAGTTGTTAACCTGATGTCCTTGTGGGGGTAGGATTGGTAAAGATTTCTATTCCACCACCTTGCCAATATTTTGAATACTCTTCACTATTTCTAGCCTTATTGATTCTTTAATTACTTGCTTTACAACATAAGTTAAAAAGTGAATAAGTTAGGAAAAAGTATAGGACGCAGATGTGTGTAAGAAGGTCTTTAAAAATACTAATGATTTGTAGCCAGGCCTAGTGGCTTCTGCCTATAATCTCAGCTATTGAAGAAGCTGAAGCCCAGGAGTTATCAACCAGCCTGGGCAATATAATGAGACCCTATCTCTATGAATAAATAAAAAAATAAAATAAATAAATACAAATACTAATGATGTGTAGCCTATACACTTCTTTGTGGTATAAATGTATTTTGTCTAGGATCTGAACCCACTTACATCAACCTGGCATTAGAAATAAAAACTGTATCATATTGGAAATTAATATGAATTACTATCCACTTTTAAAGATGGGAAAATAAATAATTACTTAATATTGTACAACTTGATAGGATTAAAAACTATGACTAGAATCCAGGATTTTTTATTTTTAGAATACACTTTCTAAGAAAAAGTACATACAAACTAGAGAATTGAATAGAGGTTTTT
>NW_016107523.1:321142-353485 GCF_001604975.1 Cebus imitator | reverse complement strand
AGACGGGGTTTCACCATGTTGACCAGGATGGTCTGGATCTCTTGACCTCGTGATCCACCCGCCTCGGCCTCCCAAAGTGCTGGGATTACAGGCGTGAGCCACCGCGCCCTGCAGAGGTTTTTATTTTTAGAGAGAAGCAGCCATGGCTGGCTGCCGTGGCTCACGCCTGTAATCCGAACACTTTGGGAGGCCAAGGTGGGAGCATCACTTCAGCCCAGGAGTTTGAGACTAGCCTGGCAACTGAGACCCTATCTCAACAACAACAACAACAACAATAACAACAACAACAACAAAACCAAACATAATGGTACACTTCTGTAGTTCCAGCTACTTGGAAGGCTGATGGAGGATCACTTGAGGCTGGGACATCTGGGCTGCAGTGAGCCATGATCATGCCACTGTACTCCAACCTGGGCAGTTGAGCAAGACCTCAGAAAAAAAAAAAAAAAAAAAGCAACAGCAGCCATGAGAAAATTTGGAAGATAATTTGACACAGGAATGCTGTTGGGTAATCACTTTGTAAAAATTACACAAGCCAGGGAACATGTTGTTATGACAATTCCAGACTAAAATATGAGATTAAAACAACATAGTTATATCAGTTGTGACAAGCTTCCAATTTCCTGTTATTACACTGAATTTTGTGTGCTTGCATTAATATCAGAAATACAGTGTATGTTAGATACACACATACACAGATAGTTTTACCGCCCCACCCCCACAAAAAGAAGAAATGGAAAGGCATTCCTATAAAAACTCTCAACAAAATAACAAAAGCAACAAAATAAACCAAAGCACATGTAGAGCTACAGCATAAGCAAGGATTGATGTCCCCCAAGAAACAAGGCTGATATGGTTCTATAAAGTTGTAGCTCATGCTAATAGCATGGCTTGTAAGCAGTCACAATCCAGAATGCATGCAAAGAAATAAGAAATCTTCACTCTGAAAGTGAGTGCTTAACCCAGAAACATAGATTACTCAAGTAAAACTTATGCTTTTAGTAGAAATACTCCAATAAGTGGTAACACTGATACTGAAACACTAGGAATACTAATCTATACTGGCTTCAAAACGAATACATTTAATACTCTCAAAAAACAAAGGAATCAGGTTCATTGTATTGGTTGGAAATTAAAAAAAAAAAAAAAAAGAACCAGGAAACAGTAAGTAGACATTTATGAAGAAAAATTAATTTGGTATTTTGGGAAAAAAATTGTGTTGAAATACAGTGAAAATGTTAACACAAGCTTTTCCTTAAATAAACACAGCTGAAAAATAAGCTAGTAGGCAGAAAGGTCAGGTGTAGCAGTATTCTGAAACAGATTTTAAAATATATGTAAAAAAACAAAACCATGAAGGAGAAGACTGGAAAAAATATATAAATCATCTTAATTTTTTTTAAAGTTTATAAACATTATATATTTTTTAATTTTTTAAATTTTACTTTAGGCGCATACTATATCTGGCATTTCTCCCCATGTTATCCCTCCCCACCCCACGCTCCCCAAAAATCATCTTAATTTTTAATTAAGATTTCTGAAGGAAAGGCTTGAAAATTGATGGGTCCAAAATATCTGAAAAAAATCGTAAATAAAAATTTTCCAGAATTGAAAGTACACATGGATCCTGATATTGAAATAGCTCATTTGGTATATAGCAGAACAAATGAAAAAGTGAAACTTGTCCAAAATCTTGTGGTTTCAATTTGAGTCAAGGATAAGAAGAAATTTCTAAAGGTTAACCATACTAAATTTTCAAATCCCTCTAAAGAGTGGTTAAAAATTCTCAACCAATGTGTCAATATTTTCCAAATATGAAATTTGGGACCTTTAATATACATGATGGCTAGTGCTGATGCTTTTGCTTTTTTTTCTATTTCTTTCAGTGTAGAAAGTAACGTTTAACTACATTAATCCTATTGAGATTTCTTTTGAATCATTACTTTAAATTGCTATAGCAATTAAAGGATGTTTTACTGTTTGGTATTATGTCAGATTTGAAAATTATTGCTGTAAAATATTTTCAGTAATTTCTTTTAATAAATGGAGAGCATCGTCTATGTGCATTCTGAATTCTTAGTCTTGCTGCCCTCATGTATTAAATTGTATGAGCTATTGAGATGAGAAAAATCTCATAAGTAAACAGGAAAACCAGGATAATATTCCCATGAGTACTCTCATTCTATTTTTTTCCTTGCTACAAAGTGCATTTTTCTACTTGTTAAAGTGATTCACATTTTTTATGAAATTATCTATCTTTGCATCTATATCTATAGTCTATCAATATATTTGAATATACAAAACTGTCTCTACAGTTACTGTTTTATATAATATCCCTCATTTTAATTCATATATTTTAAGTTATCTATGATTTAAAACAACTAACATTGGCATTGAATTTCAAAATCTAGAGATTTTAGAGTTAGTTTAATGGAATATGCAAGAGGTCAACGACATTATCTTTTTATAAATATATATTTAAATAAAGTATTATATACATTTATTTTACATAAATTAGATTCTCTGAAATTTATGTGACACAGCTTTCAAATATAGCTAACGTGAATTTTCAAAGAAGATGAAATTACACCTTCTTTTTAAGCTATCTCTTCCCTTTACCATGTATCTAACCAATAAACATGGAGTGAAGGGGAAAAGATATGAGTCAATGTCTAAGTCAAGCATATAAAATAGAATACCTCCTATCTCTGAAAAGCTTGGACTGACACAGTTTGTTGAAAAATTATGCACAGCGATTAAACAGCTTTTCTTCCCTCATTATCAGAACATTGAGCTAATTTATTTACTATAAGAATTTCTGCTACTTTTATGAGTGGAAGATTGAGCTTAGGTTGAGGTACAAAATAAACTGCCTGACAAAAAAATCCCCAAGCAAACAAAGAATTGTACTTATCTACTGCTCAAAATTTGGGAGGAAAAGAGATGTTATTTACTACGGTTAAAAATATACGTGTGTATATAGCCATGCTCAGCAGCAGTAACCAAGTCTTAATTAAATTATTTCTCCTGATGTCCACAACATATAATTTTGCTGTACAATTGAGTAAGCTGCCTATATAAACCAAGGCTTAAAGGAAAGTTCACAGATATTTAACTAATAGAATTGATGGCTAAAGTACAAATAAGACTTTATATGCCTTATTGCTTTATAATGTATCTAGGCTAGAGTATTGGAAAAAAAAAAAAAACATGAAGAACATTGGCCTGCACTCTTCAAAAATATCAAGGTCAGGAAAGACAGAAAGACATCTTCCTGATTTAAGGAAACTTAATAGATACAACACCTAAATGCATATAATTTGGATCCCGAACAAGGAAAACAAAAAGAGATTTTTTTTGTTGTTATTCCTTTGCAATAATGGACATGGAATTAATTGCTGGAATCTGAAAACGTTTTTAGATCTAATGTCCTATGGCAAGCTTGTCCAACCTGCAGCCCTCGGGCTGGATGAAGCTCAGGATGGCTTTGAAGGTGGCCCAACAAAAGTTTTTAAGTTTTCTTAAAACATTATGAGATTTTTTTTAGGCTTATCAGCTATTGTGAGTGTTAGTGTATTTTATATGTGGCCCAAGACAATTCTTCCAGTGTGGCCCAGAGAAGAGAAAAGATTGAACACCAGAGAAGAGAAAAGATTGAACACCCCTGTTATGGTTAAGTGAAAGAATGTCCTGTTTTTTTTTTGTTTTTTTGTTTTTTTTTTTAAAGAAATACTACAACATTTAGAAATACAAAGTCATCATGTCTGCAATGTGAGAGTATGCAGGAGAAGATGTAGTAACAGATTAACATTTGAAGAATCTAGGTGAATATTATACAAGAATCCTTTGTTCTATTCTTGCAGCATTTCTCTAAGTTTGAATTTCTTAAAGGTAACTATAAGAATATGTATGTCATTTTATGATCTTGATTATATTTTAGAGAAAGTATATACTTGACAGTGAATCTGTTGGTAAGATGTTCAGTGTTATTGTATAGGATTGATTCAGAATTTTGATGGATAAAAAAAGAAGATACAGAAAGGTAAAAAATGATAATGTTGGCTGGATGTGGTGGCTCCCACCTATGATCCCAGCACTTTGGGAGGCCAAGGTGGGCAGATCACCTGAGGTCACGAGTTCAAGAACAGCCTGACAAACATGATGAAACCCTGTCTCCACTAAAAATACAAAACTTAGCCAGGTGTAGTGGCACACACCTGTAATCCCAGCTACTAGGGAGGCTGAGGCTGGAAAACTGCTTGAATCCGGGAGGCAGAAGTTGCAGTGAGCCAAGACTGAGCCACTGCATTCCAGCCTGGGTGACAGAACAAGACTCTGTCTCCAGAAAAAAATAGATAATGTATGCATATTTAATTCCAAAAGAACAATAATAACAGCAGAAATCAAGGTGTTATTTTGAGGTACATATTTCTGATTTTCTTAGCTCCGATAATGGGAGGAAAATATTAGTTGTAGGAAAAGAAATGTCCTACTATTTTCAAAGAATAAGTATCCTAGTGTGATAATTTCTGTTTTGTTTTGTTTTGAGGTGGGGTTTCGTTCTTGTTGCCCAGGCTGGGGAATGCAATAACACAATCTCGGCTGATTGCAACTCCACCTCCCAGGTTCAAGCAATTCTCCTGCCCCAGCCTCCTGAGTAGCTGGGTTTAGAGGTGCTCACCACCACGCCCAGCTAATATTTTTGTATTTTTAGTAGAGACGTGATTTTGCCATGTTGGCCAGGCTGGTCTGGAACTCCTGACTACAGGTCATCCACCTGCCTTAGCCTCCCAAAGTGCTGGGATTATAGGCATGAGCCACTGCACCTAGCCCTAGTGTGATGAATTAAGGTACACACTTAAAAAACTCTTCCAAAATGGCAACAACTTATAGGTGAGTTCAATACATTGGGAAGGAAGGAAACAATAGAAAGACTGCTTGGAAGATTTTCAGTAGCAACTTTCTATGCTGTAGAACAAATCAGCAGATGCTACTTTTCCCTCAATGCTGTGGCATTGTTTTCGGTGGGGCTTTAAAGGGAAGTGGCTGCATTCCAGTTTCTGTGTTCTCGTCCAGCTGTTTAGACAGTAAAATGACTTAAGTAATAAAGGCTAAGGTTTGAGCTGCCACACAGTTTGCCTCCAAGACAAGTGAACATCTTACAAAGTATTTACAAGTTTATTTAAAATGACGATCATTGGTCCTAAGAGATAGGGGAGAAAGTGAACGTTCTTATTTAACTAAGAAAATGATCAATACATGAAATATCTAAGAGGTGTTTGTTAGTATATCTCGTTTCTGCTCCTGTGTTATCCTGTTACTGCAATTCCCTGAATTCTCAAACTCAGAATATGACAAAGTAGAAAAAAATTAGGTGAATTTACATGATGTTTTAAAAACCAAACACAAACAGCTTTGCCTAGTACCTATATAAAGTTATTACATAGTCGCTATAGACTGACTTTTCACATTTCAAAATAATAGACAAAATAAATAAATAAATAAATAAATTTGAATTTGTAAAACACATTTAACTTCCTCAAGCTCTTGAAATAAAGTTATTCACTAGCAATATCTCAATGATTAAAGTCAGGATAATGTGGGATTTGGTGAAAAAGTGTGAAAGCAAATAATAGCATTTAATAGCTACTTTACTATTTTGCGTTCTGTAGATTATGTTTCAATTTAATAAATAATGAAAACTAATATAAAAATATGAATTTGAGCATGGTTGTACTGCACTTCTTTTGGAGACTTGCTTAGTTATTTAACATATAAATATCCAGGAAATTTGAAAAACAAAAAAAACCTAAATGTGTACATTATAAGTAGCCTGCCATTTGGATATTTAAAGTATGCTGCAAAAATGACATGAAAGGTGTATACTTTTTGTTCAGAAGATTAAAAAAAAATCAATGCTTATAGTCTTCCACCTCACTCATCATGGGGCTTCATTATCTGAATTCATTCAAAGAGAGAACAAGCAAACCAAACCTCTCAAATCTCATTATGTGTAAATCTGATAATGGTTCTGACCAATTAAAACTTAGGTGACCAAAATACATCATCTGTATTTTATGAGGTGCAGTACTTCACAGAAAAATTATCTGAAGGATAAAAAAAAGATAACTACTCTCGATTTTCAAAGTGTTATTAAAAAGCTAGCCATAAAAACAGTTTCATTATATGCTTTCCATTAAATAACACAATTTACCAGAACCCAAGGATTTTTATAAGCAAGTTATCTACCCCTAATAATGGACTAGACAATAAGGTAGCTTGATCTCTTTTTTTTTTCTTGGCCAAGGAGGTGATGGTAACTGTAGTGTATGAGAGTGTGGGAGCCCTCTCTTTTTACCTTTAATGCAGTGATTTTTGATTTCATGTTATTTCTACATGATATTTTCCATGCTATTCTAATGTCAATGTATAATTTTCTGTAAACCATTTTATCATATACTCTATTATATTAGACATTTTCCAGTTATTTCAGCTTCACTTCTATGGACTCTCCCTTCTAATGGAAAATCCACAGTCCAGGATGATGTATCTGATGTTTTATCAAAAAATTCACACTCCAGAGGTCGCTACCACAAGCACCTGTGCAATCTGTATCTCAACCAGTACCAAGCATTTGGCTAAATTTCATCCTAAACATCAAAAGGAGTTTTAATCAATGAAATAGAAAAATTTCCAATTGGCATGATTACTTTCATTGGTGAAATTATAATTTTTCATATTATTTAGTTTGGTTTTAATATTTTTAAGATATCTCCACTGTTAAAATGAATAAAATGTAATAATGTAGCAAGGATCATATAAATAATGTGATTCAGTAATTCCACTACTGGGATCCAAAGGAATCGAAGTCAGGATCTTAAAGAGATACCTACTCCCTTATGTATATTGCAGCATTATTCACAATAGCCAAGATATAGAATCAACCTAAGTGTCCATGTATATATGAATGCATAAAGAAAATGTGGTGTATATACATAATGTAATACTATTTACCTTTAAAAAAGATGGAAATCCTGTCATTTGCAACAACATGTATTAACCTGGATACAGTATGCTAAGTTAACTAAGCCTGACACAGAAAAACAAATACTACAAGATCTTATATGTGGAATCTAAAAATGTCCAATTCATAGAAGGAGGTAGTAGAATGGTGATTGCCAGACATGGGAATTGGGGAGATTGGAGAGAGCTGTTGGCCAAAGGATACACAATTTTTATTAGACAGTAGAAAGTTCAAGAGACCCATGGTACATGATGGTGACTATAATTAATAACAATATACTCTAGACTAGAAAATTGCTAAGAGAGTAGATTTTGGTGTTCTTACCACAAAAAAAAAGGATAAGTGTGTGAGGTAATGGATATATTAATATTTGGTGTTCTTACCACAAAAAAAAAAGGATAAGTGTGTGAGGTAATGGATATATTAATTAGTTTCATTTAGCCATTCCACAATGTATACGTATAACAAAACAAGTTGTATACCATTAATATATGCAATTTTTATTTGTGAAGTCATCATTAGAAAAAGAAAGCTCTGTATATATTTAGGGTAAGGAATTTTCAGAAAACACCTGAAAAGTCTCCATACTTGCACCTCAGGCTGATGCCTAGGCTCATTGCAATCCTCTATATGTGTTAAGGAAGAACACCAACACAGGGACAATCTGCAAATACTGGGAGGGTAATTTTGTTTGGTGTGTGTGTGTGTGTGTGTGTGTGTGTGTGTGTGTGTGTGTCTGTTTTGCTGTCATTTATATAAACTTCTTATATTCAAGAAAATCTCTGTCAAAACACTAGCTGAACACAAGCTAAAAAACAGAGACTTCAGTGATGACATATGACAAGGAACACATGGATACGTACACTGGTCACTGAAATAGTTGAGTATTATAGTCTTCAATAGTAATAACATCAAAACAATGAAAACTGGAAAGTGGGGGGAGGATTTGATTCCACAGTTATCACATTAAAGTGCCAATTTTCAACAAAAAATAACAAAACATACAAAGAAAATGAAAAACAGGGCCCATACAAAGAAACAAAATGAATTAACAGAAACTGTCTCTGAGTAAGCACAGAAATTGGACTTCTTAGACAAAGACTTTTAAAACGTCTTAAATATATTCAAAGTCTTAAAGGAAAACATGGACAAAGATGTGACGAAACCTAGGATAATAATGTATGAACAATATGAAATTAGCGGTTAGAAGACAGAAATGTTTACGAAATGAGCAAACAGAAATTGTGGAGCTGAAAAGTCTAATAGCTACAATGAAAAAGCACTAGAAGCACTCAAAAGTGGATGTGAGCAGAAACAAGACAGAATCAGCAAACTTGAAGATAATCGAAATTATGCAGTGTGTAGAGCGAAAAGAAAAAAGAAGTGAAGAGTACAAAGGCTAAGGAAGCTGTGGGACACTATCAAGTGTACAAACATATGCATTACGAGAGTCTAAAAAAGGAAGATATAAAGGGGCAGAAAGAATATTTGAAGACATCATAGTCAAAAACTTTCAAAGTTGTTACTACATCTAGCTTCATAGACAAAACCCAAACTTCATTGAGAATTAAAATTTTTCCCCTTTTCTGCTTGTATCAGTCTCAAAAAAATAAATAAGTAAATTCCACGTTACAATATATGTCCCTTTATTTTTTTTTCCTTTCTTTCATTAAGCTACACAAGCACTTCTTTTCCCTTAACTCACAGGATATATTTTCTGAACCATTTAGGTTTAGGCTCAGGAATAGATGGGATTAAAAGGGAAAGGGCATATGTTTTCTAGTATGGCTTTTGGCAAATGTAATAAGTTGGCATATTTTCCCATAGGGTGCTTTAATTAATGTGAACTTGTGAGAGATTCCCCTGCTTGGAATCTTCAATTGAAATTCCTACAAGGTGGACTTTTTTTGTTCAATATGTTTTTTTTTTTTTTTTTTAATATACTTTAAGTTCTGGGATACATGTGCAGAATATGCAGGTTTGTTATATAGGTATTCACATGCCATGGTGATTTACTGCACTCATCAACCCATCATCTACATTAGGTATTTCTCCTAATGCTATTCCTCCCCAAGCCCTCCACCCCCCAACAGGCCACAGTGTGTGGTATTTCCCTCCCTGTGTCCATGTGTTCTCATTGTTCAACACCCACTTATGAGTGAGAGCATGCGGTGTTTGATTTTCTGTTCTTGTGTTAGTTTGCTGAGAATGATGGTTTCCAGCTTCATCCATGTCCCTGCAAAGAACATGAACTCATCCTTTTTTATGGCTGCATAGTATTCCATGGTATATATGTGCCACATTTTCTTTATTCAGTCTGTCATTGATGAGCATTTGGGTTGGTTCCAAGTCTTTGCTATTGCGAACAGTACTGCAATAAACATATGTATGCATGTGTCTTTATAGTAGAATGATTTATAATCCTTTGGGTATATACCCAGTAATGAGATTGCTGGGTCAAATGGTATTTCTGGTTCTAGATCCTTGAGGAATTGCCACACTGTCTTCCATAATAGTTGAACTAATTTATACTCCCACCAACAGTGTAAAAGCATTCCTATTTCTCCACATCCTCTCCAGCATTTGTTGTTTCCTGAACTTTTAATGATCGCCATTTTAACTGGTGTGAGATGGTATCTCATTGTGGTTTTGATTTGCATTTCTCTAATGACCAGTGATGATGAGCTTTTTTTTTTCTTTTTGTATGTTTGTTGGACACATAAATATCTCATTTTGAAAACTGTCTGTTCATATCCTTTGCTCACTTTTTGATGGAGTTGTTTTTTTCTTGTAAATTTGTTTAAGTTCCTTGTAGATTCTGGATATTAGCCCTTTGTCACATGGATAGTTTGCAAAAATTTTCTCCCATTCTGTAGGTTGCCTGTTCACTCTGATGATAGTTTCTTTTGCTGTGCAGCAGCTCTTTAGTTTAATTAGATCCCATTTGTCAATTTTGGCTTTTGTTGCCATTGCTTTTTTTTTTTTTCTTGCTGTTTTATTCATGAAGCCTTTGTCCATGCCTATGTCCTGAATGGTATTGCCATAAGCTTTTTACTACTCCAGCCATAAATTTTGAGCAATCAGCAGTCCACCTCTTTATATATTATTAATTGAATTATTTGGGAGTTTTATTGCTATTGGGTTATTTGTGTTCCTTATATATTCTGTATATTAACCCATTGTCAAATACATACTTTACAAGGATTATCTCTTATTTTATACTTTATCTCCTCACTTTGTTGATTGCTTACTATGCTGTGCAGAACCTTTTTAGTTTAATGTAATTCTATTTGTCTGTTTTTACTTTTCTTGCTGGTGCTATTCAGGTCTTATTGGAAAAAAAATCCTTCCCAGATCAATGCTGTGAACCATTTCCTCTATGTTGTCTTTTAGTAGTTTTATAATTTTACACCTTAAATTTAAGCATTAAACTCACTTGAGTTGATTTTTGTATATGGTGAGAAATAAGGGTCTAGTTTCATTCTCTTGCATGTGAATATTGAGCTTTACCAGGACAATTTATTGAAGAGACCTCTCTTTCTTCAATGTGAGTTCTTGGTGCCCTTTTTAAAAAACCGTTTAGATATAAATATGTGAATTTATTGCTGTGTTCTCCATTTTGTTCCATTCATCTATGTGTCTGTTTCTGTATCACTGCCATACTATTATGTTACTATATCTTTGTAGTATATTTTGAAGCTAGGTGGTGTGATACCGCTAAGCTTTGTTCATTTTGCTTAAGATTGCTTTGGTTATTCAGGGTTTTTTATGTTTCCACACACATTTCAGGATTTTTTTTAAATTCTGTGAAGAACATCTTAGTTATTTTCATAGCAATTGTATTTAATCTGTATATTGCTTTGGGTATTTGGACATTTTAACAATATTGGCTCTTCTATTCCATATACATGAAATATTTTTCTATTTATTCGTGTTCTCTTACATTTCTTTCATCAATGCTTTATACTTTTTATTGTAAAGATCTTTTTCTTGGTTATATTTATTTGTAAGAATCCCATTGTTTTATATAACTGTTGCAAGTTGGAATTCTTTCTTGATTATTTTAGATGGTTTGCTATTGGCTTATAGAAATGCTATTGATTTTAATATATTTTTTGATCTGCAACTTATTGAGTTTGTTTATTAAGTCTAACAGTTGTTTTCTGTAGAGTCTTTAGGATTTCCTGTATATAAGATTATGCCATCTGCAAACAAGGCAATTCTACATCTTGCTTTCCAATTTGAATGCCCTTTATGTACTTCTCATGCCTAATTGCACTGGGTAGGACTTCTAGTTGTGTGTTGAATAATAGTGGTAAAAGTGGGCATTTTGTCTTGTTCCATATTTTAGAGAAAAGCTTTTCAAATTTCCCCTATTTAGACGATATTGGTTGTGTGTTGTTGTATACGACCTTCATTGTGTTGAGATACATTCCTTTTCTACCTAATTTGTTGAGAGTTTTTATCATGAAGGGAAACTGAATTTAGTCAAATGCTTTACTAGTGCTTATTGAAATAATCATATGGTTCTTGACTTTGATTATTGTAATGTGATGTATTATATTTATTGATTTTCTGTAGTGATTGTTGACAAGTTTGACTTTTAATTATCAAACTAGAGATCTGAAAGATTATATACCACCATTACAGTAATAGAGTATTCTGAATTTTACAATGAATTTACCTATAAAAGTGAGGTGTATATTTTCATATGTTTGCATGATAGTAATTATTGTCCTTTTGCTTACACTTGAGACATTCCATTAAGCATTTTTTGTAAGGCTTATTTAATAATGATGACTTGTCTCTACTTGTGCTTATCTGGATAAGATTATTTTTCCTTCATTTCCAAAGGAAAGCTTTGCTGGGCTTGCTATTCTAGCCTGACATTTTTTTTTCTTTTTTCCCAGCATCTTTAATATAGCATCGTATTCTTTCCTGGCCTGTAAGGTTTCTGCTGAGAAATCTGTTGATAGTCTAGGGGGAATTTTCTTATATTTGACTTAACACTTTACTCTTGTGTTTGCTAGAATTATTTCTTTGATGTTTGACAATATTATTATAATATGTCTTGGAGAGGGCTTCTTTGGCTTGAATCTATTTCAAATCTCTTGAGTTTCATGACTCTGGATGTCCATATCTCTCCTAAATCTTGGGTAGTTTTTAGATATTCTTTTGTTAAATAGTCTTTCTGCGCAATTCTCTATCTATTCTCTCTTTAATCTCTAAAAATGCCAATATTTTATTTCTTAATAATGTTCCACAAATCCTGTGGGCTTTGTTTGCTCCTTTTCATTCCTTTTTTTTTTTCCTCTTGCTAACAGGCTTATTTCAAAAGACTTGTCTTCAAGTTCAGAAACTCATTATTTTGCTTGATACAGTCTGCTCTTGAAACTCTCAATTGTATATATTAGTTCATTCATTGAGTTCTTTAGCTCCAGTATTCCAGTTTCTTCTTCTTCTTCTTCTTTTTTTTTTTGTCATAGCTATGTCTTTGTTCAATTTCTCTTTTGGACCCTAAACTCTTCATCTAATTTAGTTTGTCTATCTGTATTCTCTTTTATCTTGAGTTTCCATGGGTCATTATTTTGAATTCCTTTTCAGGAAACTCATATATGTTTATTTATTTTTGTGGGGTCAATTATAGGAAATTTATTATGCTTCTTTGGTAGTATCATATTCTCTTTCTTTTTATGTTTCTTGTATCACTGTGTTGATACCTGTGCATCTGATGGAACAGTACCACTTCCGGTTTTGTACAGTGTCTTTCATGGCTAAAGACTTTCACCTGCACATGTGTCCTGGAATGTTTGTTGAGTAGGGTATTTTGGATTTGCTTCTGGGTAAATGCAGTAGTGTAGTCTCCATGCAGTTTCTTCAGCTATAGGCAACATCAGTGATGCCTGAGTGTGCCTCAGTGGCTCATGCTATAGGAATTTTTGTGGCTGATCCGCCTACTTAGGTATTACTCCTCGATATTAGGGCACAGGCATAGTCTGTGTTTTGGGGATATGTAGGGCTGGTCAACTTATGGCTCTGCTTGGGTTCTACTCCCTGGGGTGGGCCACCATGCTGGTCCACTCTCTGAGAAAATGCCAGCTTTGTCTGCCAGTGTCTTGGCTTGGGCTTTGCTCCACTAGGGGCTGAGCAGTGGGCTGGTCCATGCTGTGTGGTAGCATGGGGCTGGATATATGATGGCTCTGCTTGGGAGTTGTTCCCCTTAGGGTAGGGCACTGAGCTGGTCCGTACTCTGGAGAAGCATGGAACTTGTTGACTGGCAGCTTGGATTTAGATCTACTCTCCTGAAGGCAGAGTTCCAGGCTGATCCATGCTTAAAGGAAGTGCAAGGATGGCTGGCAAGCACTTTAGCTCAGTTGCTGCTCCCCTGAGGGTGGAATGCTGGGGTCTTAGTTGTTCCACTGAATCTAGGTTTCAAGTAGCTAAGGTTGGGGTGCTGTAGCCCCTGAAATGTGGAAGGTATTGCACTTCCTAGGCAGCTTTTTCCTAGGAGTAGAAAGCTGTAACAGTGCAGCTGGGGAATGCTGTGCTGTTGTGTGCAAGCATAGTGTAATGGAGGTGGAGCCTCAAAGATAAAAAGAAAAAGTGGCTACTGGTTTCCAGAAAGGATACATTTTATTAATGACTCAGTTTAGAGATGGTATCTTGCAGTAGGAGCTTGGGTAATGTCTGGAAAAGGGTATTATGTTAGCTCCTTTTCTGGAGCAATCCAGCTGTGAGAATTCCTGAAAGCTCCCATAATTAGCCATCTTTCTGACATCACTTCCTTAATATCTCTTATTGTCTCATTTTAAATCTGTTTTGTCAATACATTTCTCATTACATGTCACCAAGAATTATACTTTGACAGATACCAATGCTGATTAAAGAAGGCAAACTAAAGAAATATTTAAGTACCTGCATGAAAAAAGTCACACTCCTCTATGTTATGTCACAGATAACTAAACTAAATACTAATAGTTCTGAGTATTATAGTAAGTACATGAACCATGTATTTTACTGTTTATACTGTAGTTTGTATTAAATGTAAATGCTCATTGAGTTGAATATTTTTTGAAAGTAAAAATAAATTCAGAAATTCAATTGAGTATTTTTTTTTTAAGTAAAAAGAGATCTCAGACCAGTGGTACAACCTCAGCTAAGAATGTTTCTCCAGATAATATGTCTCTAAGCATGAGCTATCAACAGCTTCTCTATTTGTATTGCAATTATAAGGAGCTCCTTGAACTGGAATCTTCACAGAAGCCATGAAAAGGTACTAGTTTAGAGATTCTATGGAAGGAAATAATTCTGATGTAATTTTTATATAGTAATTTCTAATACACATTGCACATTAGATACAACTTATTTTCTTCTCTTTCCTTTTCTTTATTTGACAAGAAGAAAATTAAAGGTCAGTATATTTGAGATTGTTCTGTTCTTTTTTTTTTTTTTAATAATTCTACAAAAGATGTTAAAGCTAGTCTATCAGTCTGAGGACCAACTATATTTGAAGCTAACTTATATGGCACAATTAATTTTTTTTCTGTCACTAAGCAAATGGTCCAAAATGAGCCACTTGAGTAACAAACATTAACGTAATGGTTCTAGAAATCTAACTAAAATACTACACATATTCAAGAAAAAATACATTTGGAGAATTCCTGTGTTTTTTTTTTTTCATTTTTTCCTGTTTCAGTGATTCAGGGAAAGTACACATGAAATTTAGGTTTGGTGAAGGGCATAGGGAAACAGAGTACAATTGCAGCCTACTTTTACTCACCAGTACTTCAAGAGTAACAGTCTGTCCATTTTTACTAAACCATTTTATGTTTAAATAAGATTCATTTCAGATGTCATTTTGCAAAATTCCTGTTCAGATTTAAGCACTGGAAAATTTTTTTAAAAAACTAGTGCAATTATTTTCTTTTCAGCTACAGATTTGCTTGACATGACTAGCCACAACTGTCTAATATTTTTATGTTTTAATAAACACTGTATAAATAGGATAAAATTATTCTTTTATAGAGAAAACACAAATTTTCCCAAATGAATGCCTATCAACACACATGTAATAACTAATTTCCTTGGCAGGCTTAACAACAGATAATGTATTACTATTTAGCAACCAATTCTAGTAGACAGATTAGAAAAATATATAAGCTGTTACCTAGTTCTATTACAATATATATATACTCATTACTAATTTAAATGTAGACAAAATCTTACTCAGTCCTCTATATAAGTCAAGCTGTATCTTGTAGGCAAATATAGTCAGATATGTAATTTGCTTGTCAACTATTGGCATGTGATCAGAAATGGAGTTATTTTTAACATTTTAAACTTAGATTCTTAAATTAGAATCTAATTTAAGATTAGATTGCATTCATTCCTTTCCAATCTTGGTTTTGAGGTAATATGTTTGTTTTATTTACATGCTATTTAATATCATCATTACTAATGTGTCATTTACATGAACTAATTTACTTAACTTTTAGTGTAAATGTCAATGAATTTTGTCAGATTTTATATCATTTCATTTGTGCTTGCTATTTTAATGCTCCAAGTTTTGTGAATAACATCCTCCCCATCTTTACACTTAGAATATTGAAGCCCATTGAAGCCTAGATTAGGAGTTCCTGCTTCTTCCTCTCTTCTACTTTCCTCCTAATTCCTTGAAATATTTTAGAAACCCCTGAGGATCCATTGTTAGGAATTCTGTGCTCTGTTTTCTCAGTCATCCCTGGGGCTCTAAATTGAGCAACCCACTCTCTACTTTGAAGCTGAAGAATTTCAAATGCCACCAAAAGTTGCTTTGAAAGTAACCAGTGCTGGATAACAACAGGAAGTCCTGGGAGCCTAGTGTGAAGTTAAGGGGCATAGGGAGCCAGCAATATTTCTTCAGAGGTGGTGTAGCTACATTACATTTAATAAAAACGGATCTGCAATATTCAATTACTTTTAGGTTCTATGGTTTCCCATTTAAATTATATCCGTATAATCAACCACCAGCCTCCAATCCTCACAAAATCTTTCCTGATGGTCAATCATGGAGGGGTAAAAATAAAATAAAAATAAAAATAAAGAGGCTTGGACTGGTAAGAGAAACCAGAAACTGAGAAGACAAAGTTAGAAACCAGCAGTCAACATAAAAATATAAGGTTCTAGTGGATTTTAAATACTTCAGGAAACTTTTGGGTTATATAGACTATTGAATGAAAATTTATCCAGTTAGCAAAAGGTAAGGAGATTGGCAAAATGGGTCCTTTAGCACTTCAACAATTTCTGAAAAGGCCTGGAGTGAAGGCAATGTAAGTATTTTGCTGAGACTTTCAAAAACAAAACTAGGGAGATGGAAAGTATAACACAGAATAATATTGAGGAAAAACAACAACAAATTATTAGAAACTTTAACAAGAAATACAATTTGGATAGCAAAGTCTTCTAAAGGAATTGGATTTAACACAGCAGTACCAAGTCACAGGGATCCTGAATACATAAGGTCAATCGGGAGGAAAAAGCGGGGTGTGGATTAAGGCCAATAAAATGAATTGTTTTTGAAATGAAAGTCTCAACAAAATTTTATTTAAAAAGATTTTTATTACAACAATATATTTAATGTAATATAATTGAGAGTCTCCTAAACTATTTTTTTGAGACCTTAATCCCCTTTGAGCATTGCACTGTAATCTATGCTACTTTTCAAGAATATTACTACTGTCACCATTGATTGAATATTAAACATTTCCTATGATTTTCTCTCTGTACATTTCTCTCCACTCTCCTGCTCTTTGCTTCTGTCCTCATTTCATAAAACTACTCTTAAGGGCCCACAAACTCAAATGTCATCAGGGATGAAGCAGGCAAAGGCAAAATGAATGTAACACAAAAGTAGGTGATAGGGACTATGAAAAGATATTGTGCCCAGGCGTTTGCTTTCTCTCTGTCAAAGACACACACACACACACACACACACACACACACACACACACACACACACACACACACACACTTCTGTAGTCTGAATGAATCCAGGCCATGGAGCACTGGTTCATAACTCCACATGTAAAGATAGTGGTCTCTGGAGTAAGACAAATAGGAAACCCACTTTCTACATTTGTAAGAAATGTTGACTTCGGCAAGTTATCTTACTTCCGTAAGTCTACATTTCCTCTTTTGTAAACTGGGAATAATAATAATGTTTGCCACAGGAGATTGTTAGGATATTTAAGGGCTTTAGTGCATGTGAATGCATTAATATAGTGCCTGAGAGACATTAAGTACTAAATAAATGAATGTGGTCCCTTGTTGCTATTACTATTTTTTGTTATTATTAGTGACCTCATTTGCCAATAAGTCTCCTTAGAGATGTACATTAGTATGTTCATTAACTGTGGATGGCAAAGAATTTTCATTGTCTGGAAAAGAATATCTGGGGCAATAAAAGGAAAGCACCAATGTCTCTGTCTCTCTCTCTTTCTCCCTCTCTTTCTCTTTCTTTCATTCTTTCTTTCTTCTTCCTCCCTCCCTTCTTTCCTTTTTTTCCTTTCTTCCTCTCTCTCTCTCTTTTCCACATTTCTACCAAGGTAATATGTTTTGCTCATCATGAGAACCATGAGGTTTTAAAGTATAAAATCTATTATGAAACTTAAAAAATAAACCAGAGTAAGGCCAACACCTTAAAATCAGGAAATCTACCCTGGAGGTTTAAGTTGCTGATCTAAAGTCAGTTCCTAGAAGACTCGGGACTAAGAGAAATAAGCAAACAAGCAAACAAAACGGAAAACTCCAATTTCAGGAGTAAACTTCAGTAACCACTCAGGCAGATGACAAAATAATGTTTACTTGAATTTCAAAGTCACATATGGTTTTGAAGAGATATTTATATCTACAAATAAGGTTGCACTCTCTGGGGACCTTACTTTATTGAAATAAAAAAAGGTCTCATCACCGTGACTAAAGCTACCCAGAATAGAAAATCCTAAATATAAAATCCAACTTTCCAACGCTATAACAAAATATTATATATAAAAATGTGTACATATATATAATAGCAATATTTTATATATATATATATATGTTTAAAATGTTTTAATCTCATTTTTCAAGATGGGGATTCTTAACAGCACTTTTTGTTAAGTAAATATTGAGAACACATTTCCATCATCAGTCTTACTCCACTAAAAATCTACGAACTTAATTGAACCAGATTAGTTTTATAAATATATCTTAAACATTTTTAATATTAACATATATTTAGTTAATTATATTTGTTAATATGAATTCCAAAAGTATAAATAATTTGATATTTTAACACAGTTTATTTTCTTCTTTCATTGCGTGTTCCTAGTATTAATTCTTATGAAGAAAAGTGACCACTCATGCTATTTTGACTTGATTCACTTAGCAAGGGAGAAGTTACATATATGTTGTCCAAAAGCTGTTTCTATGGAAACAGTTTCTCCCACTTCGGTCCCCAGATTAGCAGGGAGGATTAATGTTATTGATATTAATATTTATAAATACCATTTAGATGTTCATGCCTCTTTTTATTCTTCTTTCAATTATACATAGGGGATATGGGCTATGAAATGAACTTTTCCCATATCTCACCATGATGCCTTGAGAGAGATAGTATTCACTGAATGAAGAAAATGAACTGATGAAAATATGTTGTGCAAATAAGCACATTTTAAAAAGTATTTATTTAAACTTTATATCGTATTGGTATATAGTATGTTTTATGCTGATAATTATCTACTGAAAATGAAACCCTAGAATGTAAACGTGATTTTGCCTGTGAAATTCCCAGAAAGAAATTTTGGAATAGTATTTCAGAAAATCTTCTTATCAAATACTTCTTTAGATGACAAAAGTAACTTAGATGGGTCATCATACTTTAGTAAATTGTTAAAAGGGTTTTTAAAATTAATGTTATTTTCTTGGTAGTGGCAGCGAATCAGGTGAACACGATTACAATTTTCCTTATGTTTTAAACTGAAAATATTGAGTGGGAAAAATAAAAATATGAGTCATGGAGGTAAATCCACAAACCAGTGCTCACGCATGTACACACACAAACACATACACACCTACATTTTTAAAGGTTTTTTCACATCTTAATATCAGGGAACAAGATAAATACATAAGGGGATATCAACAAATTAATAATATACAATCTTGATATAATGACATATCTCTAAAAGTTTTCAAGACAAAATAATTGCTATTTAAATAATTAGCATATTATTTACCTTTTGTCATTAACTAGCCCTTTCTTTATAATCAATAGAATAAATACTGTCTCTTCACTGCATATTTGGGGTAGCCTAACTGCTGTAGAAAAGAAAGTCAATAACTTAGCAAAATAATAATTAATTATTTTTTGAAACAACAGCCCAATGTGTTTGTTTATGATCAACTCGCTCAGTAATCTAGTATTGAAAGTGCATCTGGAAAATCAGAAGGGTGAGAGGGTGTAAGGGTGTAAGGGATGAGAAATTACTTATTGGGGGCAATGTATACTATTTCAATAATGGTTAAACTCAATGCCCAGACTTCACCACTACACAGTAGATCCATGTATCGAAACTGCACTCATAATACCTTAATTTATACCAAAAACAATTTATCTTGGGGAATACACATAGCTTCTCTTAACTGTCTGGGTCTGGGAATGAAACATGGCATTTCTTTTTTTCTCTTGGTAATAATTAAACCCATGGGCCTACCTAGTTGCGAGAAGCTGCTAATTATAGCTTAGCTGTATGCCCAGGAAGATCAAGAAAACCAGGTAGTGATTAACATTAACAGTCTCTGTCATACCCAGGAAGAAAATAATGACGTATTTCAGATCATTTTTTTTTCTAGCTTTGTCATTTAATGCTCTTTAAAGGTGTCAATATGTTTTATATAAAGGCAAATATAACAATGGAAACGAAGCATTACCAAGAAAAATAATAATTATCAAACATAATATTTCCCCTATAATTATGATACTTACATTTCAAGATATGTAGTTCAGCCTTTGAAATTATATAATCCTACCTGTATGGCAGTCATGAGCCTTGTCAGATTAGACATCTGGGTATTTGGGACTGAATTAAATAGTTGGTATTTACCTCAGTTCCAAAAAGTCAAAACAACATATGAAACAATATTGGAGAATGTTGACTCAATTCTAACAGATTCATTGCTCTAAGTTTGAGCTGCCCCCGTGTTAGACAGCATATAGCATCTATTAATACAGCTTCATTCAGCTCATATTATTGTGACACAAAGTATCACAGGAATGTATTTTTCATAATTACATAGGGCTTTCCCACCCTCCTGAAATACTTCTCTCTTCCTTTGTAGCAACATTATCTTCCATTGAAGCCTCCTGAACATGTTTAATGGCTCAAAAGACACTGTTTCAGATCAGGACTGTATATGAATGGATGCTATAGTGTTATCAAACCATTAATCTCTGAGCTAATATCATTATCTGTACTTGGGTTGGACGGGTGACATCTCCACCCCATCATTTACTTTGCATCAGAGATTGAATGAACATGTGCAACTCTGCCCATATGCCAATACACGTGATGATCAGCTAACAGTACCTATTTTTGTTGCACTATATGCATGAACTACAAATGGCTCACACTGTTACCATTACATCTTTTCATATGCATATCGACCAGCATATTAATAAAGATCTATTGGAGACTTTCTGTTTAAGAACTAGCTTTGGGAGTAAAACTAATAATTCAAGATTTTTTAATGCATAGAAAAAGTGTCATTTATTACAATTGTCCCTTAATTTTTCCCGTGAACTGAGAAAATACACTGAACATTTTCTGCCATCTTGGAGCAAATTAATCTCAATGTTTTACTGAATCCTGAAAATCTAGTTTTAATGCCTGGTTCTCAGAACCATGATGTAAATGTTTTAGGTTACAAGAAAAAGAAAAAATTGTCTAGCCCATTCAATGCGTACATTGGTACCTAGTGCAGCACTATCTTGATTCACACTGAAGTCTAGTAGACTTAAAATGGTTAACTCAATATTGACAGAAGTGCTGAATGTTTCTATTAAGAAGGTCTCCTCTGGCTCCTGACTGCTGTGGGTTTATCATTGAGCTCTCTTGTACTTTTTCTCCAGATGAAGTAGAATCTGATTCATAGCAATATTGTATGGCATTGATATGATCTATTAAAAGTTGAAACTGGAAGGAGTTCACCTCCACAATATCGTTGGAACTACTCAGTGGTACTCTACATTAATGCGCAAACTTTAGTTTGCAAATAAACTACAATATCTCTCTTTCAGACATAGTTTCTGTGCAAAATTCCATGATCTTTTCACATAAATCATGGTAAAGAGCAGCCCAACATCCTCAAGGATCTCATCAATATACAGGAAAAAAAAAAAAAAAAAAGATAGTAGCATCAAGTCCACAAATACCCTCAAACACAGCCATTGCTTCAAGGATTCCAAAAAGTATTAAGGACAATGGTTGCCTCTATTTTCCTTAATTTTGAGTTCCTATCATAGAGCTTAGCAAAGTAGAAGTTATGTTTCACAATATTTTTAATGTCTACTGAAGCAGACAAATTAAACAAGACATTGTATTTGCTAGTAAGTGAAAAGAAGAAGTATATCTTATGCTTTAATGGAGAGCACATTTATGTGCAGAAAATTTTATAGGTGGTCAGGATAGACTTATCTGAACAGGTCATTGTGATCTGATGTTTTAAGAAGAATGAGCAATCTATACACAGTGTAGGCAAATAGTAATTAAAGCAGAGGGAATAATGAGTACAAAAAGCTGGAAATGGAAATGGGCTTGCCGTGTTGAAAGAATAAACTTGAGTGATTTGCTTGAAGCCTACTGAGCCGTAGGAGAACAGTGGGAGATATGTGTGGAGATGTAGGCTGAACCAGTAATATAGATAAATTATGAAATATATTGTATTTCATTTTAAATTAAATGAGAAACTACCCAAAGTTTTATTAAAAGAATGTCATAACAGATATTTGTTTCAATACATTACTGTATTTGCTCTATGAAGAATTAATTAGATAAGAGCAAGCATACCACTTTGGATGTTACTTCAATACTCTGTTAGATACTGGTTTCCAAAACATTAAGTTTGCAGTGTAGATGGAGAAAAGTGAATGGATTTCGAATATATTTTGGAGATAAAACTCATAGGACTTGCTGAGTAATTGAATATGAGATGTAAAGAGTAAGGGAGGAGGATTAATGAAGACTAATACCTAGTGTTTTTGTTTTGTTTCTTGCATTGGGTTATATTTTGGTATATCTTTGGTAAAGTTCATTATGCTTGTGGAAAATAAGAAAAACCTAGGGGGAGAGTGTGTGTCAATAGCTCTGTTTTAGATATTCTTTGAGATTTATAGTAAGCATCCACAGGGAAACATCCAGTGGGCCATTGGCTGTATAAATGTGAAACTCAAGAGTGTGTTGTATAAAGGATACAAAAAATCTTAAGTCATAAGAATACAGATGGTATTTAATACATTGATATTAAATGTGATCACCTAGGCTGAGAGAGAACATGAAGAGGAGAGATGAGAGAATACCTATGGAACTATTTTGATTCTTAGTGCTTAGATAAAAAAAAAAAACAAAAATACACACAACATCATGACCAGTGATTTACAGGTAAATGTGGTGGCAAAAATGCCAAAAAAAAAAAAAATTCAAAAAGTAGAGGGTGAATGTTGGCGAAGTTAGCTGAGCAGTGGAATATTATAAAATCAGAGAAAAATCCATCAAATATTGGCAAGAAGGAGGATGTTGATGACTTTGTACAGAACAGCTTATGTAGAATGGTGACGTGTCATGCTAGAGTGGATTGACTGAAGGATGGTTTGTCTAAAATCAAAAGAAACGTACAATTAAATTGTTATTAAGTATAGACACCCTGTTGTGTAACCACCAAAAAGTTGTAGTCTACTGCTCAGAAATGATTTACCAAGACAGGGAATTGCAACAGAAATAAAGTTTAATTCACACAGAGCCAGCTGAATGGGAGACTGGAGTTTTATTATTACTCAAATTAGTCTCCTTGATAATCAGACACTGTGCTGTTTTTCTTTTTAGGTTAATTTGATGGGTAGGGAATTAGGGAGCGGAGAGTGTTGATTGGTTGGTTCAGAGATAAAATCATGGGAAGTCGAAGCTGTCCTCTTGTGCCGAGTCAGTTTCTAGGTGGTAGCCATAAGACCAGATGAGAGTGGTACCTCCTGATCCCTCAATTGCAGGATCTGAAAAATTTCTCATGTACCAGTTTTAGGTTTTATAATAGTGACGTCATCCCTGGAGCAATTGAGGCGGTTTCAAATCTTGTGATCTCTAGCTCCTAAATCATAATTTCTAATCTTGTGGCTAATATGTAAGTTCTACAAAGGGAGTCTGGTTTACAGGCAAGAAAGGGGTTTGTTTTGGAAAGGGCCTTTGGTTTTAAGTTAAACTATGAGTTCCTTCCAAAGTTAGTTTGGCCCATATCCACGAATGAACAAGTACAGTTTGGAGGTTAGAAGGAAGATGGAGTCAGGTCAGATCTCTTTCACTGTCATAATTTTCTCACTTATGATTTTTGCAAAGGCAGTTTTAGTTATGCAATCAAATGCTAGGTCTTATTCATTCTTTCTATTTTTTTGTACCCATTAACCATACCCACCTCCCCTCCACACCCACCCAATATCCTTCCCAGCCTCTGGTAACCATCCTTGTGCTCTATCTTCAGAATTCAGTGGTTTTGACAAATGGATATCAGAGGATGTAGGAAATCACATTCATCTATTAATAAAGGTAATTTAACAAACTTGAAAATAACACAAAAGGATGGGTATGTGTCCTTTTAATAACATACTGAAGCATCATCTAAAGGGACACCCCAGGTATCATTTAATTCTCTAAGGTATGTACCTTTATTAACATACTATTGTTTGTGCATACACTCTATGAAGTTAAGTGTTAATTTGTATTTTTTATTTGATGCAAATGATTTCTGTCTGGTAGAACAAAGCAATAAAATTTTATTGTCCTATAGGGTATTAACTAGTTTGGAATCTGTTATAGCAATTTCATTCCAAAAGTCTTTCTTCAGTTTTAATAAATACTCCTCAGTTCTTCAAATGTTATTTGAATCAGCTTTAACATTCTGCTGATTTAACTCCATAATAAGGTCAATAAATTTTGACACATATATATTTATTCTACATTTTATCATATATTAGATTGCTAGGGCTGCCATAACAAATTACCACAGGCTGGGTGTCTCAAACAACAGAAATTTGCTTTCTCATGATTCTGGAGGCTAGAAGGCCAAGATCAATGTATCTGTAAGTTTGATTTCCCCTGGGACCACACTCTTTGGCTGGTTGCCCTGTCACTGTGTTCTCATATGGTCTTTTCTGTGTATATGTACACACCTGTTCTCTATGTGTATCTGAATTTCCTCTTCTTAAAAGAACATCAGATTGGATTAAGGCCCTCACTAATAGCCTCATACTTAATCATCTCTTTAAGGCTGTATTATCAAATGCAATCATATTCTGAGTTACTGGGTGGTTAGGGCTTGAAAATGTGAATTTTAGGCGAACACAATTTAGTTCATAACATGTGAGAATCATGTTTTTTACTTTTTTTTTTTTTTTTTCAAATTATGCCTTGGTAGTTTTAAAGGTTACAGAAATAAATATTTGGCATATTCATTCCCCATTCTCTATTTTTAAAAATACTTAGACCAACTATTTGAAACTTCATATTTTCCGTATCTGTCAGATATTTGCAAAATGAAACTTGATGTTTAATAGAGGTTGAATTTTCTGGGAAGTAGATGATGAGCTGGAATTAAGAGAGAAAATGTTTATTATAGGGAAAGATAAGGGAAGTAAGGCAGATTTAGACCTGAGGAGTTCTTAGGACATGATTTGTACTTGACAAAACTTCTGACAGCTCAACTGGAAACTCTGGAATAAAGGTTACTCAAAGTAAAAAGATCTTTACTTGGAAGTGGCCTAAGCCCTTGTACCATCACCATACTTAGTCATTGGCTGATTGCTTCAGGTGAGCATGACTTTGCCTCAAAAGTTGATAGGGATCCTGTTGAAGTTAACAGTTGGAGGCTGTCAAGTAAACAAAATCCTCAGAGCTGAGCAAAAAGTTCTTTCTCGAAGACGTATATGCCTGATGTATTCCTATGTCTGTCACAAAGTTTAAATCACAAGAAAAAAAAAACAGATGTATGAAAAAAGAAAGAAATACAAAATCATTCAAAGTATTTGAGTAATGTAATAATTTTTAACACACTTAACTAGTTAGTATGTGCCAAAGACTATTTAACAGTTCATATAATTATCCTCTTTTCCCCCCATCTTCTTCAATCCAAAGAGGAGAAAATTATAAATATATGAACTGAATCCCTTTACTGTCAATGATTTTGATTATCATATTTGAGCACTAAGAAATGTTACTAACAAAAATACATTTTTCCTTGAAGAGGTCCTTTACGTTCCTTGTTAGTTGTATTCCTAGGTATTTTATTCTCTTTGTAGCAATTGTGAATGGCAGTTCGTTCTTGATTTGGCTCTCTTTAAGTCTGTTATTTGTGTAAAGGAATGCTTGTGATTTTTGCACATTGATTTTGTATCCTGAGACTGCTGAAGTTGCTTATCAGTTTCAGGAGATTTTGGGCTGAGACGATGGGGTCTTCTAGATATACAATCATGTCGTCTGAAAATAGACAATTTGACTTCCTGCTTTCCTATTTAAATACCCTTTATTTCTTTTTCTTGCCTGATTGCTCTGGCTAGAACTTCCAGTACTATATTGAATAGGAGTGGTGAGAGAGGGCATCCTTGTCTAGTGCCAGAATTCAAAGGGAATGCTTCCAGTTTTTGCCCATTCAATATGATATTGGCTATTGGTTTGTCGTAAATAGCTTTTATTATTTTGAGATACATTCCTTCAATACCGAGTTTATTGAGGGTCTTTAGCATAAAGAACTGTTAGATTTTGTCAAAGGCCTTCTCTGTATCTATTGAGATGATCAGGTGGTTTTTGTCTTTGGTTCTGTTTATTTGGTGAATTACGTTTATAGACTTACGTATGTTGAACTAGCCTTGCATCCCCGGGATGAAGCCTACTTGATCATGATGGATAAGCTTTTTGATGTGCTGTTGCAATCGGTTTGCCAGTGTTTTATTGAAGATCTTTGCATCTATGTTCATCATGGATATTGACCTGAAGATTTCTTTTCTTGCTGAGTCTCTGCTGAGTTTTGGAATCAGGATGATGTTGGTCTCATAAAATGATTTGGGAAGGATTCCCTCTTTTTGGATTGTTTGGAATAGCTCAATGAAATAAGAGAGGACACAAACAGATGGAGAACCATACCATGTTCATGGTTAGGAAGAATCAATATTGTGAAAATGGCCATAATGCCCAAAGTAATTTACAGATTCAATGCTTTCCCCATCAAGCTACCAATGATCTTCTTCACAGAACTGGAAAAAGCCATCTTAAACTTCATATGGAACCAAAAGAGAGCCCACATAGCCAAGTCAATTCTAAGCAAAAATAAAAAAGCAGGAGGTATGACACTACCGGACTTCAAACTACACTATAAGGCTACGGTACTGAAAACAGCATGATACTGGTACCAAAACAGAGATATAGACCAATGGAACAGAACAGAGGTCTCGGAGGCAACACAACATATCTACAACCATCTGATCTTTGACAAACCAGACAAAAACAAGCAATGGGGAAAGGATTCCCAGTTTAATAAATGGTGTTGGGAAAACTGGCTAGTCATGTGCAGAAAGCAGAAACTGGACTCCTTCCTGACACCTTACACTAAAATTAACTCCAGATGAATTAAATACTTAAAAATAAGACCAAACACCATAAAAACCCTAGAAGAAAATCTAGGCAAAACCATTCAGGACATAGGCATAGGCAAGGACTTCATGACCAAAACACCAAAAGCATTGAGAACAAAAGCCAAAGTAGACATATGGGACCTAATCAAACTCCACAGCTTCTGCACAGCAAAAGAAACCGTCATTAGAGTGAATCAGCAACCAACAGAATGGGGAAATATTTTTGCAGTCTACCCATCTGACAAAGGGCTGATATCCAGAATCTACAAAGAACTAAAACAGATTTACAAGAAAAAAATGAAGCCCATTCAAAAATGGGTGAAGGATTTGAACAGACGCTTTACAAAATAAGACATACATGAGATCAACAAACATATGAAAAAATGCTCTTCATCACTGGCCATTAGAGAAATGCAAATCAAAACTACATTGAGATACCATCTTACGCCAGTTAGAATGGCGATCATTCAAAAATCTGGAGACAACAGATGTTGGAGTGGATGTGGAGAAATAGGAATACTTTTCCACTGTTGGTGGGAGTGTAAATTATTTCAGCCATTTTGGAAGACAGTGTGGCGATTCCTCAAGGATCTAGAAATAGAAATTCCATTTGACCTAGCAATCCCATTACTGGGTATATATCCAAAGAATTATAAATCGTTCTACTATAAGGACACATGCACATGAATGTTCATTGCAGCACAGTTTACAATAGCAAAGACCTGGATCCAACCCAAATGCCCATCGATGATAGACTGGACAGGGAAAATGTGGCATATATACACCATGGAATATTATGCAGCCATCAAAAGCAATGAGTTTGTGCATTTTGTATGGACATGGATGAACCTGGAAACCGTAATTCTCAGCAAACTGACACAGGAACAGAAAATCAAACACCACATGTTCTCACTCATAGGCAGGTGTTGCACAGTGAGAACACATGGATACAGGGAGGGGAGCATCACACACTGGGGTCTGTTTGGGGGGGATATAGGGGAGGGACAGCGGGAGGTGGGGAGTTGGGGAGAGATAGCATGGGGAGAAATGCCAGATATAGGTGATTGGGAGGAAGGCAGCAAATCATGCTGCCATGTGTGTACCTATGCAACAATCTTGCATGTTCTTCACATGTACCCTAAAACCTAAAATGCAATTTAAAAAAATACATTTTTTAGAAAGCAATATCACATTTTTAGTAGTATATTCTGATTTGAAATCATTTAACTCTTAACGAGAGTGATTTATTTAGAATAATATTCTAGCGTAAAAATAGCACAAATTTTTAAAAAGAAATTAATGCATCCCATTTAATAATCCATCCAAACAAAATTTATTGGATATGCATCCTTAGACGCATGTATAATTCTAAGTATTGAGCTACAAACATTTGTTCATATCTATTAACCATTAGGCTTTAACAGGTTTTCAAATAAACTAAAAACAATACTTTAAAATTTTAAAGAGTGAAACATGTAATACTTCAAAGCATAGTTTTTCATTTTTTGGCTTTTTAATTTTTAATTGAAATTATTTTATTACTTAAAGCAAATATGCAAGAAATAAATAGAGCAGTTTGTTGAAAACATGTATTCATAGGTTAAGTAATTAGATCCATGTTCATGAAACTGAGACTCTCTGATAAAACTGCTTGAATTAACAGTCCAAAACATATACACTGAACTGGATGTCATCTATAAAACTGATCATTACCTTAAGCAAATAAATTTTAAAACTTCATGAATCTACTTGATGTGTGATATAGTTTTGGCTCTCTGTCCCCACCCAAATTTTATCTCAAATTGTAATTCCCATGTGTCAAAGAAGGGGCCTGGTGGGAGATGACTGTATCATGGGGTGGATTTCTCCTTTGCTATTCTTGTGATAGTGGGTGAGTTCTCATGAGAGTTGGTGATTGAAAGTGTGACACTTCCCCCTTGCTTGCTCTCTTTTTCGCCTCCACCTGAGATATACCTTGCTTTCCCTTTGCCTTCTGCCATGATTGTAAGTTTCTTGAGGCCCCCTCAGCCATGCGGAATGTTGGGTTCATTAAAACTCTTTTCTTTATAAATGACCCAGTCTCAGGTAGTTATTTATATGTAAAAATGAACTAATACAGTGTGTTTAAAAATAAATCCAAATTAGATAATTTATGTCTAGATTCCACTTCAATAAACAAATAATGGTAAAATTTGGTAAGTATGATTAGGAAATAAAAAAGGAAAAAGTAATGGATTTTATTTCTATGAATATGTAAATTTGCAAATAAAACATAGTGTTTGATAGATCACTAGAATGAGTATAGTTAACAATAATTTATTGTACATTTCAAAATGGCTAGAAGATAATAATTCAGATGTTCCTAGTGTAAATATAAGATAAATACTTAAGGTATAGATATACCAATTGCCCTGAATTGTTCTTTTCACATTATATGAATTAAAATATCACATACACTCCCAAAATATGTACATCTATTATGTATTTTTAATTTAAATTTACATTCTCCATTGGTTAATATTTCCCAAATGGCTTTACCTTCTTTTAAAAACTTAACTCATTCTTGTGTTGAGTAATTACCTTGGATAATTTCTTTTAAAAGAATGAATAATTATTAAAAGAAAGTGTTTATCTTTTTTAAAAACTAACTTTATTTGGTACAGAATCTCCCTTTTATTTCCCTCTCTCTCTAAATTGTAGCTGTGGTAAGGCTTGTAAATTAAGAAATGTTACACTCTCTGGTAACATCTTCAGGATAAGTTTTTAATTAGTCTCTAGAGTGAAAATTTCCAGAATATTCAAATGCATCCCAAAATAACAAATTTTAAGCAAAACTTTGATCCAGGGCTTTTTTTTTTTAGCGCATTCATTCACTTATACAATTTTATCAAACACAAATTAAGTGTATTGTACAGCCCCTATCATTGAAAGCAATATTCTCTCTTAACTCTGCCAGATCCCATGCATCTTAACACAAGAAATATTAAGGCCTCCTTATCTAACATCTATATTATACCTTAAGAAATATATCTCAAATTAAAATTTTCAAAGTATTGAATTTTTCTATTGGCCCAGAAGTTCCCTCCTTTATACATGGAGTTAATTGTTGCAACGACCCGTGCTAGCCTAAAGTATAGTAAAATGGCTATTTTCCTTAGCACAATATACATAGGCTCCAAGTCTTCACCCCTGCCTTTTTGTCCAGGCTTATCTGGCAACAATTCTGTCTTATAATTTAAGTGTTAGCAACAGCAGTGGTGACTTATCTCTTCCAGAGAGCCATTTCAACTCATGCTTTCTCACTCTTTTCTCAAAGTGTACTGCAGAAAAAGCATTTGATAAAATCAATACCTCTTCATGATAAAAACTTAACAAACTAGGCCTTGAAGCAACATATCTAAAAATAATAAAGTTCATATATGACAAACCCACAGCTAACATCATACCGAGTGGGGAAAAACTGAAATACATTCCTCTAAGAACTGGAACAAGACAACAATGCCCACTCTCACAATCCTAATTAAACACAATAGTAGAAATTCTAGCCATAGCAATCGAGAAAGAGAGAAAAGTAAAAGACATCCAAATTGGAAAATAGGAAGTCACATTATCCCTCTTTGCTGATGATATGGTCCTATATTATAAAACCCTAAAGCCTTCACCAGAAATCTCTTAGATCTAATAAATAAATTAAGTTTGGAGGATAGAAAGTAAACCTACAAAAATAAGTGGTATTTCTATATACCAATAATGAACTACCTGAGAAAGAAATCAGGAAGGCAATCCCATTTACAACAGCTACAAATATATATACCTGTGTTCTCTTCAACTTATTTCTACAGTATATATATATATACTATATATATATATACATATTATATATATATATACTGTATATATATATAATATATATAATATTCTGGAAATTTTCACTCTAGAGACTAATTAAAAATATATATATACTGTATATATATATATATATATACTGTATATATATATATATATATACTGTATATATATATATACAGTATATATATATATATATATATACTGTAGAAATAAGTTGAAGAGAACACAAATAGAAAGACTTCCAATTCTCATGGATCAGATGAAATAATATTGTTAAAATGACCATAATACCCAAAGCAGTCTACAGATTCAATGTAATTATTATCAAAATAAAAAAGGCATATTTCACAGAAATAGAAAAAACATTCTGAAATTCGTATGGAACAGAAAAGGAGCCCAAATAGCTAAGCAATCCTGAGCAAAATGAACAAAGCTAGAATTTCACACTACCTGACTTCAAAATATGTTACAGTTTTATTGTAACCACAACAGCATGGTATTGGTATAAGAACAAGCATACAGACTAATGGAACAGAATAGAGAACTCAGAAATCCATATATTTACAGCCAAGTGATTTTCAACTAAGGTTCCAAGAACATACAGTGAGGAAAAGATGCCCTTTTCCTAGTGCAGGGAAAACTGAACATCAACGTGCAGAAGAATACATCTGGATTCCTATCTCTTGCTATATATAAAAATCAACCCAAGATGGTTTAAATACTTAAATGTTAGGCCCCAAACTACAAAATTACTGGAAAAAAACATAGGAAAAACATGTTAGTACATTGATCTAGGCAAATATTTTATGGCTGGGACCTCTTTAGCACAGACAATGAAAACAAAAACAGTCAAACGGGACTATATTAAACTAAAAGCTTCTGCACAGCAAAGGAAATAATCAGCAGAGTAAACAGAAAACCAGTAGAATCAGAAAAAAAATATTCACAAACTTTTCATCTGGCAAGGGACTAATAGAATATGTAAGGCACTCAAACTACTGAACAGTTGGGCCAAAGACATGAATAGACATTTATGAAAAGAAGATATACATCAAAAGAAGAAATACAAATAGCCAACAAATGTATGCAAAAATGATCAACATCATCAGTCGTCAAAGAAATACATATCAAAACCATAATGACATATTATCTTGTCCCAATTAGAAGACTATTATTAAAATGACAAATAATAACAGATGCTGGGGAGGATAGAGAGAAAAGGAAACTCTTATACATTCTTGGTGAAAATGTAAATTAATACAACCACAATGGAAAACAGCATGGAGATTACTCAAAAACTAAAAATAGAACTACCACAAGATTCAGCAATCTCACCACTTGATATTGATTTAAAAAAGCGAACAAATAGGGGCGGAGCCCACAGCAGCTCAGCAAAGCTGCTATAGGCCAACAGTGACTAGGCTGCCTCTTTGCTGGGCTGGGCAGGTCTGAAGGAAAAAAAAAAGAAGGCGGCAGCATAACGGAAACTCATAAATAAAGCCCTAAATCCCTGGGACAGAGCACCTGGGAACAAAAAGCAGTTTATGAGTTCTGCTGCAGCAGACCTAAA
>NW_016107523.1:300894-316383 GCF_001604975.1 Cebus imitator | reverse complement strand
AACCTAAAATACAATAAAATAAATAAATGGGGAAAAAAAAAAAGCGAACAAATAAGAAATCAGTATATCAAAGGGATACCTGCACCTCGATGTTTATAGCAGCATTATACACAATTGAAAAGATATGGAATCAACCTAAGTGTCCATTAACAAAAATGTGAATAAAGAAAATGTGGTATAGAATACTATTCAGCCATAAAAAAGAATTAAATCATATCATCTGTAGCTATTGATGAAACTGGAGATCATTATTTTAAGTGAAGTAAGTCTGGCATGGAAAGACAAACATCACACATTCCCACTCACGTGGGAACCAAGAAAATTGATCTCATGGAGGTAGAGAACAGAATAATAGATTCTAGAGGCTGGGAAGAGTATGTGGATGGGGAGCAGATAAAGAATGATTGGTTAATGGTTACAAGTATGTTAGATTAAAGGCGTAAGTTCTAATGTTTGACAGCAGAGTAGAATGACTGTAGTTAATAACAATGTCTTGTAGATTTGAAAATGGCTAGAAGAGAAAACTTGAAATGTTTCTAACACACTGCAATGATAAATGATAAATACTCAAGGTGGTTAACACCCCAGATACACTGACTTGAACAGCTATTACACCACCTATGTATGTAACAAAACAAATTAACTTAAAAAGATAAAACAAAAAGACAAGCGTCCCACTTTTTCTTCCTGTATCATTCCATGCATGCCTTTATCATTTTTTTCTTCTCATTTTACTGTGATAATCAATACTTGCACAATATTTACTTCAATAAGACACATGTTGTAGACATCTTTGCATCACACATTTCAAGCTGTGGGAATTCATTTATGTGATATTTTTCCTGTAAATTCACAGTAATAGTTTCAAAAGTTCATTTGTTTTTTCACTCTAGATAGCTGTAGCCTAATGTACTGATACTGAGTGCTCAGAATGTACAATGAGTAAAATCATAGTGAATATATCAAATTGAGTAACTTTTTCTCTTTTGTTTCTTTTGTATATGACAACCTTCTCCTAATACTAAAGAGAGAGAGAACTGACTTGAGTAAAAAATAAAAATTTAGTACGTTTTCCCCTCCTTAACCTCCTGCTGGTGGTTGGCATTGTGTGTATAATATATTTACTTCCTCTATTTTTCTAATGCTGGGCTTTTTCTATCAGAGCTTTTTAGAACTCCTATTAAATGACATCTCTATTTACTTCCTGTACTAGCAAACTAATATATATTGTCAGGTGCGGAGCATAAAATAGCTTGGATTTCTAAACACATCACTATTGAATTCCGGCTCCTTTGAAATTTTCCTCCATTGCTCTAAATCTGCCCTGTTAGATTGGTCGTGTATTCTCACCTAGATCTTTGTGTTATAACTGAATCTTCATTTAGATTTCCTCTATTAGGCTTATTTTTCTGTGTTAAAGTTCCTGTTGATTTTGGTAACTTAGAGAAAATACCATGAATCTAGATTTATTTTGTATTCAATTCATAAAGTCACTCTATCTGCATCAGAACTGTTTGATTCTCTTACTTTGACTTATAAGCAATTAGTGAGAAACATGGAATTAGATAGTTATATGAACAACCAACCCAATCTCAATGTCTTAAAATAATCATTATTAGAGTTTCCTAGAGGTCACCTCATTTAGGGTAGGTTAGCTGAGGGTCTCTGGAGTTTTACTGCTTCATGTATCTGTAGGTTGAATGGGAGGCTGTAGTCTGGGAGCCAAGAAGCTTACCTGTAAAACTCTGTTCCATGTACCTCGAATCCATGAACTTTGAGCCATCCTAGATAGTTCTACCTCAACATGTATAATTGAAGACTGTCAGTTGGACTACTCTGAGAGACAAATGATAAGATAGTATTGGACATGCACAAGACTTATTGGGAGAAATGCCCCTGAAAGATAAAAGGGTTTGGGAATCAGATTAATGTGGGGACACTTTAGACTCCAATGCAGATCTTACATTTGTGAAAGGGGAGGAAAGAGAGTAAGAAAGATTCTGCAGAAGGAGTCTTAGAGGGCAGTGCAGCTTTGACAGTCTTGGCCAGTTTAAAGGTGAGTCTCAGAACATAGATGCCCATTACATGAGTCCCAGGAGTCTCATGTTGACATGGGACAGGCTTTTGTATACCAACTGTATTCAGTCACTATCTGAGACCAGCCTGAGAAGAGCATGGCTTTTGCATGAATGCTGAGGCAAATGCGATGTATGTGTCAGCTGGAGGCTCTCAGATAATTACTCTTTTCCTTCCAAGTTCTCTTTTGAAAAGAAACTTGAGTGGCAAACATAATGATTGCTCCTAAGATCCTTTCCAGAAAATGAACATCAGAATTCCTTTTAATCAACTAAATATAGACTCTTGGATTTATTCTGCATTAACTAGCATGTAAGGTTTCACTTCTTGATTAAGATAATCATAAGAGAAAGGGAATTTTAAAAAACTTTTCTTTGGAAAGTCGCTCAATGAATTAATTTCCTTACTGTATGCTCTCTTGGCTGTAGGCTACAAACAAACCATCCATAGTAACTAACACAATACTGAAGCAGAAGATCAAAGTTAGAGGAATGATACTACTTGATTAAAAGTCTTATATTCTAGAACTTTTATAGTTTTGCATTATACATTGAGGTCTATGATCTATTTTGAGTTAATTCTTGTGAAAGATATAAGGTTTTTTCTAGATTTAATTTTTTGCCTGTCAATATCCATTTGTTCCAGTATAATTTTTGAAAATACTATCCTTTCTCCATTGAATTGTTTTTGCTACTTTGTCAAAGATCATTTGATTATGTTTATGTGAGCCTACTTCTGGGATTTCTATTCTGTTTCACTGATATATTGATTCACTCTTTTATCAATACTACACACTTGATTACTTGCAAAATTGTCATATATATGATTTGCAAATATTTTTTCTTATTCCATAGGTTGTCTTTTCCTTTTACTGATTGTTTCCCTTTCTGTGCACAAGCTTTTTAGTTTGATATAATGTCACATGTTTATTTTTGCTTTTGATGTCATGTCTAAAAACAATTATTTCCAAGACCGATGTCAAGGAGCTTTTCTCCTAAGTTTTCTTCTAGAAATATTATGGCTTTAGTTCTTACATTTAAGCCTTTAATCTATTTTGGGGTTTTTTTTTGTGTTTGTATGTTGTAGGTTAAAGGTCCAGTTTCATTATTGTGCATATGGATATCCACCCTTTCCAGCAAAAATTTTTAAAGAGACTGTCTTTAGAGACAACACCAAAAGCATGATGCATGGAAGAAAAAAATATGTATAATGGAACATTTTTGAAATTAAAATGTTTTGTTCTGTGAATGTTAAGAGAATGAAAAGAATACCTATTGACTTGGAGAAAATCTTTTCCAAAGACTTATCTGATGAAGAACTTGTAGCCAAAATATACAAAGAAATCTTAAAATTCAGCTGTAAGGAAACAAATATTGTAGTTTATTTAGGCTGCTAAACAAAATATTTAGACTGATAATTTATAAGCAAAATAAATTTATTTCCTATAGTTCTAGAGGCTGGGAAGTTCAAGGTCAAGCCACCAGCAGATTGTGTGCCTGGTAAAGCACCTCTTCCTCATAGATGATAGTGTCTTACTAAGCCCTCACATAATAGAAGCAACAGACAAGCTTCCTCAGGCTTCTTTTATAAGGACACTAATCCCATGCATGAGTGCTTCTTCCTCATGACCTGAGCACCTCTTAATGGCCCCACCCCATAATACTGCTGTGTTGGAGATTAGGTTTCAGCATATGAATTTGGGGGCAACACAATCATTCAGATCATAGAAACAGTCAAACTACAGATCACAAAAGATCAGAATAGACACCTCACCAAGAATTTTAAACAGATTGCAAATGTGCACATGAAAATCGGCTCACCATCATATGTTATTAGGGAAATGCAACTTAAAACAATGAGATGACACTACGTATTTATGAGAATGGCCAAACTTTTTTTTATTAATGATGATACCAAACAAGTACTGGTGAGGATATGGAGCAGAAATGCTCATTTATAGGTGGTAGGAATGAAATATGGTATAGCTATGATGGAAGACAGTTTGGCAGTTTCTTTCAAACCTAAACATAGTCTTACAATACAATCCAGCAATTACATTTAATATTTACCAATGAGTTGAGAACTTATGTCACACAAAAACCTCAACATGAATGTTTACTGCAGCTTCAGAAAATTATGATTTCTAAAACCTGAAAGCAACAAGATGTCCCTTAATAGATTAATAGATAAAGAAATGGTGATATATTCATACAATGAAATCTCCAGTGATAAAAAGAAATGAGCTGACAAGTTATAAAAAGACATGAGGGGACCTTAAAGGCTATTGCTACATTAAAGATGCCTATCTGAAAAGGCTATACATGGTATGAATTTAAATATATGATATTCTGGAAAAGATACTATAGCAAGAGTGTATTAGTTCTTTTCACACTGTTGATAAAGACATACCCAAGACTGGGCAATTTACAAAAGAAAGAGCTTCAATCTTATGATTCCAAATAGCTGAGGAGGCCTCACAATCGTGGTAGAAGGCAAAGAGGAGCGAGTCATTTCTTACATGGATGGCAGCAGGCAAAGAGAGATCTTGTGCAGGAAAACTCCACCTTATAAAACCATCAGATCTCATAAGAAAAGCATGCGTGGGAAAGACCTGTGCCCGTGATTCAATTACCTCTCACTGGGACCCTCCCACAACACCTGGGAATTTAATATGAGAATTTGATGGGGACACAGACAAACTATATCATCCTACCTCTGTCCCCTCCCAAATCTCATGTGCTCACATTTCAAAACCAATCATGCCTTCCCAACAGTGCCCAAAAGTATTAACTAATTTCAGCATAACTCAAATGTCCACAGCCCAATGTCTTATCTGAGACAAGAAAAGTCCCTTCTGCCTATGAGCCTATAAAATCAAAAGCAAGTTAGTTATGTCCTAGATACAATGGGGTTATTGTCACTGGGTAAATACAGCCATACCAAATGGGAGAAATTGGCCCAAACAAAGGGACTACAGACCCCATGCAAGTCTGAAATCCAGCAAGGCAGTCAAATCTTAACGTTCCAAAATTATCTTCTTTACTCCATGTCTCATATCCAGGTCACAGTGATTCAAGGGGTCGGTTTCCATAGTTTTGAGTAGCTCCGCCCCTGTGGCTTTGCAAGGTACAGACTTCTTCCAAGCTTCTTTCACAGGCTGGCATTGAGCGTCTTTGGCTATTCCAGGTAACAGTGCAAGCTGTCAGTGGATCTACAATTCTGAGGTCTAACGGATGGTAGCCCTCTTCTCACAGCTCCACTAGGCAGTGCCCTAATACAGACTCCATGTGGGGGCTTTGATCCCACATTTCCCTTATGCACTGTACTAGCAGAGGTTCTTCATGAGGGCCCCATCCCTGCAGCAAACTTCTGCTGAGCATCCAGGTGTTTCCACACATTCTCTGAAATCTAGGTGGAGGTTCCCAAACACTGATTCTTGACTTCTGTGACTCACAGGCTCAACACTATGTGGAATCTGCCAAGGCTCAGGGCTTGCACCATCTGAAGCCATGGCCTGAGCTCTACCATGGCCCCTTTCAGCCATAGCTGGAGCAGCTAGGATGTAGGGCACCTAGTCACTAGGTTGCACACAGCAGGGAGACTCAGAGCCAAGCCTATAAAACGATTTTTCCTCCTAGGCCTCTGGGCCTGTGATGGGAGGGGCTGTGATAAAGACCTATGACATGCCTTGGAGATATTTTCCCATTGTCTTTGGGATTGATATTTGGCTTTGCATTAATTATATAAATTCTTGCAGCCATCTTGAATTTCTCCTCAGAAAATGGGATATTCTTTTCTATCACATTGTCAGGCTGCTAATTTTCCAAACTTAAGGCTCTGCTTCCCTTATAAAACTGAATACCTTTAACAACACCCAAGTCACACCTTGAATGTTTTGCTGCTTAGAAATATCTTCCACCAGACACACTAAATCATCTCTCTCAAGTCCAAAGTTTAACAAATCTCTAGGGTAAGGGCAAAATGCCACCAGTCTCTTTGGTAAAACATAACAAGAGTCACTTTTGTTCCAGTTCCCCATGAATTCCTCATTCCTATCTGAGACCACCTCAGCCTGGGTTTTGTTGTCCATATAGCTATCAGCATTTTAGGCAAAGCTTTTCAACAAGTCTCTACAAAGTTCCAAACTTTCCCACATTTTTCTGTCTTCTTCTGAGTCCTCCAAATTCTTCCAACCTCCACCTGTTACCCAGTACCAACGTCACTTTTACATTTTCAGACATCGTTTAAGCAGCACCCCACTCTACTGGTACCAATATACTGTATTAGTCCACTTTCACACTCTTGATAAGGACATATCTGGGAATGGGCAGTTTACAAAAGAAAGAAATTTAATGGACCTACAGTTTCACATGGCTGGGGAAGCTCCACAATCATGGTGGAAGGTAAAAGGCACATCTCACATGGCAGCAAACAAGAGAAGAGAGCTTTTGCAGGAAATCTTCCCCTTACGAAACTATCAGATCTCGCAAGACTTATTCATTATCATGAGAACAGCATGGAAAGACCTGCCTCTATGATTCAGTCACCTCCCATAGGAACAACATATAAGAATTCAAGATGAGATTTGGGTGGGGACAGAGCCAAACCATATCAGAGAGTAAAATAATAAGTGGCTTTCAAGGGTTCAGGGGGACAAAGTCAGGGAGGAATAGGTGAAGCAAGGAGATTTTTACAGTGGCCAAAGTATTCTGGGTAGTACTGTTACAGTAAAAAACATTATGCATGTGTTACAACCCATAGAACTTTACAATACTAACAGTGAACCCTAAGATAACCTATGAATTTTAATTAGTGACAATGTATTAATATGGGTTTATCAACCTTAGCAAATGCTTCACACTATTCAAGATGTTAATAATAGTGGAAAATTTTGCAGGGAGGAGTTTTGGAAATTTTCTTGTACTATCTGCTAATTTTTTGGTGTGAACCTTAAACTCCTATAAGAAACTGAGGTTAGTTATTAATCTAAGAAAATTGAGCAAACAATAATGCCAGTACTCATTGACTCATGTTTTAGTCATCTTTGTTTTTTTTTTTTAGAGGTTTTAGAAAGATATAAATTGCCTTCCTAATTGTGCCTTTTGCCGGTTATATGATCTTGACCCATTTTCTGAAACTCAGTGTTCCCATTTGTGAAATGTGGTTAACAATACCCAACAGATAATATGGTGAGAATACCTGCAGGAGGAACAGTTGCATAACATCTTCAATATATGTCCCTTCCTTTCTCCTTTTTCAAATACTCTGTCCTGGTACTAAATGGGAACAACTTGACACAAACATCCCTTGCACACTTTCTCATTGAATCATGTTTATTCCAATACCCACTGAACATCACTCAGATTTTTGTATTTTGTTCTTGCTTTTTTTATTTCTTCAGATCCTGGAACACAACTTAGGGAGTATCTAGAGGATTTACAATAAGGTAGAAATAAGTTGTTAAGCATTATAATAAGGAATTATTTTTGGTGAATTGTTGAGGCAAATTGGTGAGTTGACTGTATCCTAGCCACAGCACCATGAGAGGCTGAAAAAAATAATCATGAGTAAAACATAATTCCTACCTTTAAGTAACTCACAGTCAGAAAGAGAAGATGCATGAGAAGAAACCATACTGATATAGTCATCAACACCTCAATGTAAATTCATTTTGGATAGTTTTCACAGACATGTTGATGAATGAGATGTGGCCTCAGCATAAGAATGCTGGGAATCCCAGTGGGAGAAGGTATCCCTTAAAGGAAGGTGGGGAATTCGAGAAATTGGGGTTTGCTAGCACTAAATAATACTGTACTTACTTTGAAATTATATTCATTAAAAGCAAATATTCTCCCCTTAAAAATCTATGGTTTGTACTACAAAATTCAGTGTGAAATATTTGTATCAGTGGAAACCAAAATAAAAGAATTATTTATGTGCATTAAGCTTTAAAGATAATTTGGATTTTTAATTATTTTATATTGTTTCTAAGAAACTTATTTTGGTCTCTTTGCACTTCAAAATTCAGGTTCCTACAGTGTTTGAAAGTTTTGTTCCTCCTGCAAGTATAAACTTTGAGTATAGGTTTCAAGGAAAATTTAATAATCTTGTTTTGTTTCACATTTCCCCAATTAAGGTATTAATTATAATCAAACTGCATGACCTCACAATTTGTGAGGCTAAAATTCACTTTACCCTCACTCTAATTTTTACTAATTTTATTAGTAAATGATGTGTTTTCAGCATTGTTTTAATTCTTTTATCCATGAGTTTTATTTCCCAGATTAATGATATCTGTAGAACCTGAAATTAAAAGGAATCTTTGAGGCAAGTAATTTATTTACCTGAATTTTCAATATTATGTGTTATTTTCATAATATTTATATCCATTCATTTCATAATTTAAATTTGTCATAAAACAGAGTATATCCTTTTAGGTAATATCCACAATTCTAAGTATGTATGTCTCAAATTTTCTGAAGCTCTTCAGAAAAGTTACAGAGAATATTAATTAAATATGTATATTAGCTCTTTATCTAGATAATAGGATATAAAATAGATCATTCAAATGTAGTACTGTGTTTGCCTTCCCACTCATCCCTACTTTTCTTTTTAAATGTAGCATACTTTTTAAATGTTATTTTGTATTACTTCAAAGTTAAAGAGACCAAAAATAAAACCCCACCATTTCCATGAAATTAAATCTCCCTTTCAGAAAAAAAATGTATTAAGCATCTACTTGGGATTATTGGCTATAAGACTTCTGAAAGATTTCTCAAAATTAAAATAACCATGAAAATATGACCAGCAGCATATATTTTCCAGTACAATATCTTTAAACACCTTTATGTCTATTGAATTTTTATTTCTCACTATGTCTTCAGTCCTTAGTGTTTTACATACTAGTTCTGCCTTAAGATATAATGAAACTTATTTTAGTATAGGCGCTTTTATTAAGAATAATATAGTGAATTTTATTATTGTGTATTAGACCAGAATCTAGACAAATATTCTGACACTGAATGTGAGTATTCTTATAAATCTATTACACTCTAGAGATTAAAATTTCTACAGTAGCATTGAACACTTCCTAGTGGATACAAACAGATATGATACACTACGAAGAAAAAAAATCACAATTTAGCTGCAGGATTTAGATTTCCAGCAGTGAATATAAAAGCAGTAAAATATACAAGTGACACTTCCAGCAGTAGTAGCAAATTTTGAACAGAAAATAAAGCAACTGTGTTCCAAACGCATCAGGAGAGCGTTAGTAGTATCATTATAAATGCCACTGTACCCACTTCTGCATCAGTTGCACATATTTGGCATTCACTGGCTTGTGCTACCTCAAAGTTTCCAAATGGTGAAGTTGTATCTGGCAAATTAAATACCATGACAGTACTTGCCTTGGCCCTAGGAATAGTCCCTGTTTTAGGGTTAAAGCATAATTACTTTATTAATAATGTTAATCAATGAAAATGTGAATAATCAGTAGGAGAAATGATATTTGTTTGAATGATTCTGAAGATCAGCAATTGTGCAGGCAATGTGATATGATTTTTCAAAGTATTTGAGCCAGCTGGTAAGAACTTGTGTCATAGGGTAACAAAACTCCAGTTGGTGGGTTGACATTTAGGATGACCAATATATATAGTCCATTTGACCGTTTTTAACTTCCTTTTGATGAGACTGATAATTGTTGTTCAGTACAAAGTGTTTAAATATAACCATGTCATATGTGTAGCAGCCATGCTCAGAATTGTGGTGCTTTAAAGGTATTCTAGGAGGTCTATTCTGATTCTCTCCCTGTTGTAAAACCAGAAAATCTGAGACACATCTTAGTTAATTCAAACAGTTTATTTTGCCAAAGTTGAGGATGCACCCATAACAAAGCCTCAGGAAGTCCTGGCATGTGCCCAGGTTGGTCATGGTGCAGCTTGGTTTTATACATTTTAGAGGAACATGAGACATAAGTCAATATGTAAGAAGTATATTAGTTCCATCCAGAAAGACACAGACAGCTGGAAGCAAGGCCTCCCCACTGGGGGCTTCCGGGTCACAGGTAGGTGAAAGACAGATGGTTGCATTCTTTTGAGTTTCTGATAAGTCTTTCCAAAGGAGGCAATCAGAATATGCATCTGTCTCTGTAAGCAAAGGGGTGACTTGACTAGAATAGGAAGCAGATTTGCCCTGAGCAGTTCCCAGCTTGAAGGATCCCAAGATGTTTTTCTTTCGCACTGTTTTCTGCTTTTCATGTCTGTGTTCTCATTACTGATGGCTATTTCAAGGTTCTGTCATTTCTTCTTTCATTGTTCTCAAAATAACTCTCATTTATTTTCAAATATTCTTTCTGGTATTACATTAAAACCTATTACATTTATAAAAACTAACTGAAAATAAATAAGAAATTAGAATACAAATAAACAATACTTCAACAAATAAATCTTGGGCTGGACAGGCACCACTTCAGAGTACCATCTATGCTTTTTCCATTGAAAAGAAACTGCCATTCCAGAGGTATTCAGGCTGGCTATTTACTTGGCCACACTTTGCACTGTGTTCCCCTTAACCACCCAAGGACAGCTATTCAATACAGGCTAAGCAGTGCTTGGTAAGAAATATTTTCTTCTGTTAGAATTTTGAATCATGTAATTGTAATAGAATGTGACAGTTAATAGTAGGAGCTGAAGAACAAGAGGTCTGTGATGTAGAATAAAAGGCAAAAATAACTATAATGTGCTATGACCAAAATTTACATAGAAGATGAGTGTGTAAGATTTCAAAAGAGCATAGAAAAATACTCACTAAGAAGCATCACGTATTCTGATAAAACTTCAGCACAGTTCCAGTTTCATGCTTAGCTGTGTCTACAATAATTTCTTTTCTGAGTTAAACTGATTGAGTTCTTGTTGTTTATAACCAACAGCGATATCATTATTTCTGACATAGTCTCAGAGCATCTAAATGAGCACTGTGATCCAAGCACGGTAATGTCTCTGGATAATAATGTAGCCTCTTTATTGCTCTGCTTCAGCCTTTGCTCCAGAATCTGCTCTCTAACAGCAGCCAGAGAGGTCATTATAAATGCATGATAGATAATTTTGTAACTTGTTCAATAACACAATGGTTTCACATCCGAGATTAAAAGTAAAAAGTGTTTGCTGTGGCTTAAAGAGGCCTCCATGGCCTGCCTCACCCCAACTTCCCCCTTCTCTGATCTTATTCCCTATTCCTCTACACCTATCCAGCTCCAATCAGGGGCACTGGCCTCTGGACTCTTCTGGAAACACTCAGCTAACGTTTTTCTCCCTCAGTCACTTGCATGTTTCCACTGCCAGCAGCCTCTTTCCTAGACATCAGCTTGGCTACCTCCGTCACTTCCCATCACTCTGAGAAGCTTCACCCTAGCCCTTCACCAGCACTCTGTGTTCCCTTTATAGTGTCATTATTTTTATCCAAATTGTTACAACCTGATGGAGCATATGTTAATTTATGATGTGGTCTTTCATCTCCTGCTAGAATAGAAATTCTACAATGGACAGTGATTGGTTTTAATATGGAATCACTAGTCCCTGAAATACTAACAAGTACTCATAAATCATTCAATAGATATTTTTTGAATTAGATAATACACAAAATTTAAATATCATAACCTCAGAATAATCTAATTTCACACTGAAGGAATATATGATAGTTAGAAGGAGATAAGGAAAGAGAAGAGAATATGAATAAAAAGATGGAGTAACTAAATTAAAATGAAATGTGCATTTATATCTTTACAACGCACCTAATTTTAACATCATTTGTCTAGAGATCTGACACGAAAATCAGAAATAGAGAACAAACAATGTGAGAATTAGAAGGAAATTACATTTAATAATGATGTGTATTTAAAATGTGATAGGCTAATTTGCTATAAATCCAGGAAAGAAGCATAAAATGGAGGATATATAGTAAATATGTGATCCCTAAAGTTTGTATTAAAGCAAATATTATTTTTACATAGTTTTAGCACCAATCACTTCCTTATTCACAATTCAATTTCATCTCCTTTGTGTATATTTTAAGTTGTAACTTTGACACAAATTGTGATAAAGGAAATATATATTTCAATATTATCACACTGTTGGCAGAAAATAAATATTTGAACAAAATAAGCATTGCTTTTCAAATATTTTCTTAAAGGAAGTACAATCTTGCCACTGAAAATTAAAACACCAATCTAGGTAAATTGTTATATTGTTCCAAATATGATTTCTAAGATTCTCATGTTTTTATGACTTATAGGCCTTTTTAAAAAAGATTTGAGAAACAAGAGTGTATATTAGATTCTTTTATCTGGTTTAGGTAGAATAAATGTGAGCAATGACAAGATATATACCTCATTATGCTTATATTTTCTAGATACTGAAAAGACTTCATATCAATTACTCCATCCTTTTCTCCCTTCTTTATACTTTCCTTTCTTTCATTATATATAATATATGTAAATATCATATATATATATATATAAAGTGCTTATAATGTATTAATATACAACAACATAAGTCAAAATTCCTCCCTTTAAAACAGACCAGCCAGTCTTCTTTTCTTCATTCCATTTTCCTTTCTTTCTGCCTTCCTTTCTTTAAATTATAAAATGTGGCCAGGCACGGTGGTTCACACCTGTAATCCCAGCACTTTGAGAGGCTGAGGTGGGCAAATCATGAAGTTAGGAGTTCGAGACCAACTTAGCCAGCATGGTGAAACCCCATCTCTACTAAAACTACAAAAATTAGCTGGGCATGGTGGCTTGCACCTATAATCCCAGCTACTCAGGAGGCTGGGGCAGAAGACTGGCTTGAACCCGGGAGGTGGAGGTTGCAGTGAGCTGAGATCGCACCACTGCACTCCAGCCTGGGTGACAGAGCAAGACTCCATCTAATAAATAAATAAATAAATAAATAAAAGATAGATAGATAGATAGATACACACACACACACACACACACACACACACACACACACATATAATGTAATTCAGGAATATATTGTTCCTCCCTTTCTTTTTCTTCTTCTCCTTTCCTTTCTCCCTTCCTACCTTTTTTATTTTCTTACTTCCTCCCTTCCTTCCTCCCACAGATATTGCATGAATAGGTACATGTAAAAGATCCAAATGATACGGAAGTATAAAGAGTAAAATACAAATGTCTGTATCTGTCCTTCTTGTATTCTGCTCAGAGTGCAAATGTGGGTCATGAGACTACTCCAAACAAATATTCTGCCTTAGGAGAAGGACAGATTTTGTATGGAGCGTTAGCAACAGAGTATGTTGTAGATCAGTTGGTTTGGGGAATAATTACTACAAAGTGGTGCTCAAAAGAGGGAGGAATTTATGTTGTGAATTAGCACTCGAAGGCTGGGCAATTTGTGTTTTATCAAGAGTGGTGAGGAGGAACAGTTAGGGCCGAAAAGCATGTGGGGTCCTGAGTGGGAAATATTAAATTGTAGCCTCTTAACTATATTTCACAATTATCTCTCATCATCAAGTAATGAGATGCTACCTGAGTTCATTTTCTACGCATTTAAAACTTATCCCTGTGAACAACCAAACATTTTATAATTATTTTAATATTTGTAACAGAATTCTACATAAATGGCAATAACAGCTTGTTATAAGGATTATTCCCAAAGAAAAAAAAATCAAAATTTTTATTGAATTTCCATAATGACCTACAACTTCACTACCTTCTATGGATATGGGTTATTTATCCGTAAGTTAAAACAATAAAAATAGCTATGTTTCAGGATTTTGTATGATGTTGACTTTCATTTTCAAACTCAATTTTGTGTGTTCACTCATACTGCGTATTATCACTTGGTTTTTTCTTATTTTTCAACCCCCTATTTTCTTATAATTATTATGTACATTACAACAAACAAATAAACTATCAAATATGGAAGGCTTAAATTATTACAGAGCAAAATCCCCATACCACTTTCCCCCAATCCCTCGATTTGAAGGTAACTATTTATAGGAGTTTGCTATGCAGCCTTTTGACTATATTTTGTGAGTATTCAAGTACATATATATTAAAGCAAAGGCAAACATTTCATCTATATATATGTGTGTGAGAGTGTGTGTATAGGCATATAATGTCTTTTAAATGCAAATTTGATCCTACAATTCATACAATTTTGCATTTAAAAATAGAACAAAATCATCATGGATATTTTTCTGAGTCAGTACATAGAGATTTATTATATTCTTTAACTTCTTTGTATTATAGGCAGACTTGTAACTAGCAGCTCCTTTCCACGTTCTAATTTAATCTGATTTTGAAAATCAAAATTGCACCAACTAGAATTGCACTTTATTTACTTATTGGGTGAGAGTTATTGCCTAAAACATTCTTCTATGAATAAAGTAGTTGAGTCTTTGCAATTTATTTCAAATGTCACGTTCTCACAGCCGCCATCACCAACCACTGTCTATATAAAGTTGCACCTCTCAACACCCACCCACCCATCACACACTGTATCTTTCCTTCACAATGCTAGGCACAATATGAAATTTTCTTATTTTTGTTTCTTTATTGGTACTAAACCTTCATTAATCAAGATGCTCGTTTAGCCTCTTCTTTGCTCCATTTTCCAGTATTTAGATACCTCCCTGACACATAGTAGATATTCAATATATATTGATAAAATGAATGAATAGATGAATAGATGGGTGAGTCCTTATTACAGCAGCTTTACTTTCTTCACATATACCACCCTTATTTACTTGTCCTTTTACATTGTAGAATGTTCAGAATGCCAGGTTAGTGAACTCTAAGAAAATGATCAAGAATGCATATGAACTGAAAGACCTGGAATCCTAGGAGTAATTTCACAAAAGGTAGATCTGAAGCTTGAAAAAATAAAGTTAATAACATGCAGTGTTTTTAGAACCATTTTCAGAGCATGACTCACAACAAGAAAAAAATCACAGTTTAACGTATTGAGAGCACATGCGTCAATGTTATGAGGTGACAGAAGAAAAGTAAAACGTTTTAGCATCGATTTTGTTTCATTTTTTTTTCTTCTGCTAGAGTGAAAGACCATCAGACTGGAGGGGATAGAACAAACAATTCAATGAAAACATTGAACTTTAAAACAAGAGGAGAGACTAAAAGAATATCTCCCTCAGAATGAGTTGTGTTGTAAGACTGAATAGAGGCTCTTGAAATGAATTTTCCTTAAAGTCAACTTTGACTCTAGGTATGGGTGTAAGTAATTGACCTGAAAGATTATCTAACAAAGCACAAGTAGGGAAGACTAAGATAGGGAAGACAGAATGGCAATCAAGGGCATATTAATGAATGGCTTACTCATACAAATTTTGTCAGCCTTTTTGGGATTGGGATCAAAGCAAAGCATCAGCTGGTTT
>NW_016107523.1:294246-300839 GCF_001604975.1 Cebus imitator | reverse complement strand
AGGCTGGAGTGCAGTGGCACGACTTCAGCTCACTGCAACCTCTGCCTCCTGGGTTCAAGCAATTCTCTTGCCTCAGCCTCCCGAGTAGATGGGACTACAGGTGCGTGCCACCACGCCCAGCTAATTTTTGTATTTTTAGTAGAGACAGGGTTTCACCATGTTGACCAGGATGGTCTCGATCTCTTGATCTCGTGATCTGCCCGCCTCAGCCTCCCAAAGTGCTGGGATTACAGGCGTGAGCCACCATGCCCTGCCCCCTTCGGATGTTTTTAAAGTTCCCAGGTGATTGTAATATGCAGCCAAGTCAGAGCCAGTGTTCAAAAACTTACTGTTTAAAGTGTGTTTCTTAGAACAGCAACAGCAGCAGCAGCAGCATCTTGGAGGTATGAAGAATGCAGAATCTTGGGCCTGGCCCCAGACCTGAATAATAAGAATCTTCATTTTCACAGTATCCCCCAGTTATCCACATGAACAGTGAAGTTTGAGAAGATTTAGTACGTGATATGGTTTGGCTGTGTCCCCACCTAAATTTCATCTTGAATTGTAGTTCCCATAATCCACACATGCTTTGGGATAGAACCAATGGGAGGTAATTGAATCATGGGGGTGGTTACCTCCATGCTGTTCTCGTGATAGTGAGTGAGTTCTCAGGAAATCGGATGATTTTATAAGGGACTTACCCGCTCCTTCAGTCTGCACTTCTCCTTGCTGCCGCCATGTGAAGGAGGATGTGCCTACTTCCCCTTCTGCCATGATCGTAAGTTTCCTGAGGCCTCCCTGGCTATGCTGAACTGTGAGTCAATTAAACCTCTTTTGTTTATAAATCACCCAGTAGATATGTCTTTATTAGCAGCATGAGAACAGACTAATATAGTAAATTGCTACCAGGTAGTAGGATACACAAAAATGTGGAAGCAATTTTGGAATTGGGTAACAGGTAGAGGTTGGAAGAGTTTGGAAGGCTCAGTAGAAGACAGGAATGTGTAGGAAAATTGGAAATTTCCTAGAAATTTGTTGAATGTCTTTGACCAAAATGCTGATAGTTATATGGGCAATGAAGTCCAGGCTGAGGTGGTCTCAGATGGAGATGAACAATTTGTTGAGAACTGGAGCAAAGGTGACTTGCTATGCCTTAGCAAAGAGACTTGTGAAATTGTGCTCCTGCTGTAGAGATCTGTGGAACTCTGATCTTGAGAGAGATGATTTAGGGTATCTGGCAGAAGAAATTTCTAAGCAGCAAAATGTTCAAGAGGATGCAGAGCATAAAAGTCAAAAAATTTGCAGCCTGATGATGCCATAGAAAAACAAAATCAGTTTTCTGGGGAAAAATGCAAGCCTGCTGCAGAAATTTGCATAAGTAACAAGGAGCCAACTGTTAATCACCAAGACAATGGGGAATATATCTCCAGGGCATATCAGAGAACTTCTTGGAAGCCCCTCCCATCACCGGCCCTGGAGCCTAGGAGGAAAATGTAGTTTTCTGAACTGGGCCCAGGGCTTCCCACCGTGTGCAGCCTAACAACTTGGTGCCCTGCATCTCAGCCACTCCAGCCTTGGCTCAAAGGGACCAAGGTACAGTTTGGGCCACGGTTTCAGAGGATGAAAGCCCCAAGACTTGACAGCTTCCATGTGGTTTTGAGCCTCTAGTTGCACAGAAGTTAAGAATTGAGGTTTGGCAACCTCTACCTAGATTTCAGAGTATAGACAAGCCTGTGTCCAGGAAGAAGTTTGCTGCAAGGGTGGAGTCCACATGGAGAACCTCTGCTAGGGCAGTGCAGAAGGGAAATGTAAGATAGGAGCCCCTACACAGACTCTCCACTGGAGCATTGCCTAGTGGAGCTGTGGCAAGAGGGCCACGGTCCTCTAGACCCCAGAATGGTGGATTCACCGACAGCTTGCATTGCATGCTTGAAAAAGCAACTGGTACTCAACACTAGCCCATTAAGGCAGTTAAGAGAGGCATTGTACCCTGCAAAGCCATGGGGACAGAGCTACTCAAGGCTGTGGAAGCCCACCTCTTGTATCAGCATGACCTGGATGTGAGACACTGAGTCAAAGAAGATCATTTTGGAACTTAAGGTTTAATGACTGCCCTATCGGATTGCAGCCATGTGTGGAGCCTGTAGCCCCTTTGTTTTAGCCAATTTCTTTCATTTACAATGGGCATGTTTATCCAGTGCCTGGTCTCTCCTTGTATCGAAGAAGTAACTAACTTGTTTTTGATTTTACGGGCTCATAGGCACAAGAGACATACCTTATCTCAGATGAGGCTTTGAACTTGGACTTTTGAGTTAAAGTTGGAATGAGTTAAGAGTTTAGGGGACTGTTGGAAAGGCATGATTGGTATTGAAATGTGAGAGCATGAGATTTGGGAGGGGCTAAGCAAGAATGATATGGTTTGGCTATGTCCCCAACCGAATCTCATCTTGAATTGCAATTCCCATAATCCTCACATGCCCTGGGACGGACCCATTGGGAGGTAATTGAAGCATGGGGGTTTTTACCTCCATGCTGTGCTTGTGATATTGAGTGAGTTCTCACAAGATCTGATGATTTTATAAAGGACATCCCCCACACTACACTGTACACTTCTCTGTGCTGCTGCCATGTGAAGAAGGGTGTGCCTGCTTCCACTTCCACCATGATTGTAAGTTTTCTGAGGCCCCCTCAGTGATGCTGAAGTGTGACTCAGTTAAACCTCATTCCTTTAAAAATTACCTAATTTCCGTTATGTCTTTATTATCAGTGTGAGAATGGACTGATACAGTACTACACATTAAAAACACTTGTGAAGTTTTAGAAACATTAATACCTAAAAACCAAAGGCACTAACCTCAGAAATAGTGATATTTTTAGTTTGGTGTGCAACCTGGGCAACAGGCACTTCACAACCTCCTCCAGCTGATTAAATTATTTAACAAGATTTGATACTGCTGTTATTTCTGTTTGAGTTAGATTTAAAGAGGTTTCTAGGTTTCTTCTATAGTATCTCAATGCCTCACTCTCATTAAGATTATTGTGCCAGTTGTGAAGATTACAATTTCCCTTTGCTTTCTCAATTACCACTGAATTCTATGTTCTATTTTTTATTGTCTTGTACCTTTACATCTCATATTTTTCACTCATCTGCCGCTTCCTTAATTGATGCTTCTACCTAAGACTATATTTACAAATAATTTAGTTTTTCACATTAGCTGCTCTTTAGAATCATATGGGAGACTTAAAAAATACTGATGTTTGGGTGCTACCTCAGATAACAAGGTTCAATTATTTATGGTAATTTTGGATGTGCCTTTTTTTTTAATATAATATTCTGCTGATGACTTCAATGTGCACCTAGGATTGAGAGCCTATGGGTTTATTTATCTTGTGTGAAAATTTAAAAGATAAACAGAAAAGAATAAATAGTTGTATAGGACTTGTTAAATGCTTTCTTGTATAAACCCCTTAATAGTTCAGTCTGTGTGTTGTCATTTTATTGTTTTTATTGTTTAGTGCTATAAATTTACACTTTTAATATTTAATAAATACTTGATGAAAAATTGGAAATAAATAGTACTAAAAATTCTCTTTTTCTCGTTTTCACAACACCCTTGAGCTAGATATATTTTTATGATGCAGATTAGGTTATTCAGTAGAGTAAGGATCTCCTTGAATTTATGATGGTTAGAATAAGATGGATTATGTTATCATTCATAATATTTTTTCTAGCCAAGGAACAGAACTGGTAACACTTGCTCAATATTGTTCCCAGGGCAACCTCATGTGTATTTTGCTATAACATATGCAATCTAGAGGTATGAAGTGCTGGAACCTTTATAAAATTGAGTGCTATGTAAATTCATGGATTTTCAAGAAGGTGCATCCAATTCTTAGACAGAAGATGGATTACTTTTTCTGCTCTTAAAAGTTCCACTCAGGAGGAGGAAGGAGGGAGGCTGTGTGCTCCAGGGCTCTGTGCACTGCACTCCCAGACATGAAGCTGGGAAGTACATACATAAGAGTATCCTGGGACTTCTGCCAAGATGGCCAAATAGGAGCAGCACCAGAGCACAGTTCCCAGCAAGAGCTATGCAGAAGGTGAGTGAGCTCCGCATCTTCAATACAGGTACCATGTTCATCTCAATGGGACTGGTTGGATAGTGGGTGTAGCCCAAGAAGGGCAAACCAAGGCAGGATAGTATGCTGCCTACCCCGGGAAGTGCAATGGACTAGAAGACCACTCCCCTACCCCAAAGGAGGCCATCAGGGACTTTTCTGGCTACTCCAGCACTCTGGTTCAGATACTGCCCTTCTCCCAGGGGCTTTACAGCCCACAGACCAGGAGATTCCTGCTAGATGACAAGCACCACAGGTTTCCAGCACAAAACTTGGCAGCTGTTTCAGCTGACGCTGGGGTTCTCCAGTAGAAATCTGAGCAACCATGTTAGCTGGTGCCTGGAACACCTGCAAGACAGAGTCGCCCATTACCCTAAAAAAGGGGGCTGAAGGCAGGGAGCCAAGTGATCTGGCTGGGCAGGTCCCGCCCACTACAAAGACCAGAAAACTGAAACCCATTGGTTGGGATTTTCACAGCCAGCACAGCAGTTTGAGCTAAACCATGGACAATCAAATTCAGTGGGGGGAAGGGCGTCTGCCATTACCATGGCAGTTCTAACCTTACCCATGTAAACAGAAGAGCAAAGAAGTTTACAAAACAGCTGCGTGGAACCTGTGGCAGATCACCAATGCCTCTGGAGGCAGACTGTGACTAGACTCCATCCTAGCTGGGCAGGGCATATTAGAAAAAAGGCAGCAGCCCCTCAAGGACTTCTAAATAAAGCCCCACCATCCTGGGACAGAGCACTTGGGAAAAGGGGTGGTTGTGCATCCCGCCACAGCAGACAAACATCCCTGCCCAGCAGCTCTGAAGAGAGCAATGGAGCTCCCAGCACAGCACTTGAGCGCTGATAAAGGACAGACTGCCTCCTCAAGTAGCTCCTTGACCCCTGTATATCCAAAGAGACATTTCATACAGGAGAGCTCTGGCTGACCTCTGTGGGCACCCTTCTGGAACAAAGCTACCAGAGGAAGGAACAAGCTGCAATCCTGGCTGTTCTGTAGCTTCCATCGGTGATTCCCAGGCCAGAAGGGTATGGAGAGGACCTCTAGCAGTCCTGCAGCAAAGGGGCCTGTTAGAAGGAAAACTAAAAAACAGAAATAAATAGCTTCAACATCAACAGAAAGGACATAAACTCAGAGACCCCATCTGAAAGTCACCAGCTTCAAAGACCAAAGATAGGTAAATTCATGAAGATGGGAAGAAACCAGTGCAAAAAAGCTGAAATCACTGAACACCAGAACTCTTCTTCTCCTCCAAGGGATCACAACTCCTCACCAGCAAGGGAACAAAACTGGATGGAGAATGAGTTTGATGAATTGACAGAAGCAGACTACAGAAAGTGATTAATAACAAACTTCTCTGAGCTAAAGGAACATGTTCTAACCCAATGCAAAGAAACTAAGAACCTTGAAAAAAGGTTAGATGAAATACTAACTAGAATAACCAGCTTAGAGAAGAAAATAAACGACTTGATGGAGCTGAAAAACACAGCATGAGAACTTCACATAGCCGAGACAATCCTAAGCAAAGTAACATGGCCGGAGGCATCACACAACCTGACCTCAAACTATGCTACAAGGCTACAGTAATCAAAACAGTATGGTACTGGTACCAAACCAGAGATATAGACTGATTGAACAGAACAGAGGCCTCAGAAGTAATGCCACACATCTACAACCATCTGATGTTTGACAAACCTGATGAAAACAAGCAATGGGGAAAGGATTCCATGTTTAATAAATGGTGCTGGGAAAACTGGCTAGCCATGTGCAGAAAACAGAAACTGGATCCCTTCCTGACACCTTACACTAAAATTAACTCCAGATGGATTAAAGATTTAAACATAAGACCAAACACCATAAAAATCCTGGAACAAAACCTAGGCAATACCATTCAGGACATAGGCATAGGCAAGGACTTCATGACCAAAACACCAAAAGCATTGGCAACAAAAGCCAAAATAGACAAATGAGACCTAACTAAACTTAAGAGCTTCTGCACAGCAAAAGAAACAGTCATTAGAGTGAATCGGCAACCAACAGAATGGGAAAAATTTTTTGCAAGCTACGCATCTGACAAAGGGCTGATATCCAGAATCTACAAAGAACTAAAACAAATTTTCAAGAAAAAAACAACCCCATCAAAAAGTGGGTGAAGGACATTAACAGACACTTTTCAAAACAAGACATTTATGTAGCCAACAAACATATGAAAAAATGCTCATCATCACTGATCATTAGAGAAATGCAAAACCGCATTGAGATACCATCTCAGGGGTGGATCCAAGATGGCCGTTTAGGAACAGCTCAGGATTGCAGCTCCCAGTGAAAGCGCAGAGGGTGAGTGGACGCCGTGTTTTTATTGCCCACAGACTAGGAAATTCCCGGGCAGAGGTGCTCCACGGTCACCAGCGCGGCTGTTTCGGCCAGCGCGGCTGTGCCGGCCAGCGCCGGCCAGCGCCGCTGCTTTGCCCCGCGCGGCTGCTTTGTCG
>NW_016107523.1:285985-287820 GCF_001604975.1 Cebus imitator | reverse complement strand
AGATACCATCTCACATCAGTTAGAATGGCGATCATTAAAAAATCTGGAGACAACAGATGCTGGAGAGGATGTGGGTAAATAGGAACACTTTTACACTGTTGGAGGGAGTGCAAATTAGTGCAACCATTGTGGAAGACAGTGTGGTGATTCCTGAAGGCTCTAGAAACAGAAATACCATTTGACCCAGCAATCCCATTATTGGGTATATACCCAAAGGATTATAAATCGTTCTATTATACAGACACATGCACATTTATGTTCATTGTGGCATAGTATACAATAGCAAAGACCTGGAACCAACCCAAATGCCCATCAAGGATAGACTGGATAAAGAAAATATGGTATATATACACCGTGGAATACAATGCAGCCACAAAAAAGGATGAGTTCATGTCCTTTGCAGGGACGTGGATGAAGCTGGAAACCATCATTTTCAGCAAACTGACACAAGAACAGAAAACAAAACACCACCTGTTCTCACTCATAAGTGGGAGTTGAACAACGAGAAAACATGGAAACAGGAAAGGGAACATCACACACCGGGACCAGTTGAGGGGTGGGAGGGGGGGCTATGGGAGGGATAGCAGGGGGTGGGGTTAATGGGGAGGGATAACATTAGGAGAAATGCCTAATATAGGTGACAGTGGGATGGAGGCAGCAAACCACCATGGCTTGTGTATACCTATGTAACAATCCTGCAAGATCTGCACATGAACCCCAGAACTTAAAGTATAATAAAATAAAAAAAGAGTTCCACTCAAGCTGAGTGCAGTAGCTCATTCGTGTAATCCCAGAACTTTTACAGACTGAGGCAGAAAGATCACTTCTGTCCAGGAGTTTTAGATCAACCTGGGCAAATTAGTGAGACCTTGCCTCTACAAAACATCAAAAATTAGCTTGTTATTGCAATGCATCCCTGTAGTCCCAGCTATTTGGGATCCTGAGGTGGAAGGATCATTTGAGCCCAAGGGATCGAGGCTGCAGTAAGCTATGATCACACCATTGCACTCAGCCTGGGAGACAGAATGAGACCATGTCTCAAAAATAAAAGTTCCACTCAAGTTATTGTTCTCAATTTTTTAGCATAAAATGATTTCTATTTTCTAGTATTCAAAGAGGTTTATTATGTATTAAATGGGCATAATGTCTAATTTATTGATTGTAATGATATGAATTATTTATAGGCTATAATTACTGGACCTGTAAGAGGTGTATAGTATGGTAGTTCTTAGTATCGATTATCTTAACACCATGTAATGAGGGGCAGAAATCTATTTACTATTAATATACTAATGTGCATGGCATTCATACATGCTTCTAGATATTCTACATTTATTCATGTGATGAACTGAGCTTAGAGTTTCTTAAAGTGAAAACTGTGAAAGCCTGATCCCACAGAATGTTAACCAGCTTTAGTCTCAAATAATTTCTGTGATAAAATGTGTTTGGAAAATACTGGTTTGAGCAACTTTTAGTAGCTTCCTCTGTGAGGGCCTATTCAGAGCCTATAGTGTGGTTTTATTAAGTAGGAATATACAGACGGTTGTAATATAGTACTCAGCATTTCAACAACTTATCTGGGTGTTTTGGACATCTTATTATATTATGGAGTTGGTTTATATCATATCGAGTTAGTCTCCAGAACACCTGACTTTTCTGAAATGCACTTTCATGTTTTATGTTTAGTAAGATTGTGTTAGAGAGATTTATAAGAGAAATATAATTTTAAGAAAGGGTTCTGTGATATACACCATTCACCTTTGCTATGATATGTAATTTTAATCAATGTATACTTTATCATAAAATGTTTTATAGATTTATTTCTGTTGACAATT
>NW_016107523.1:259896-285010 GCF_001604975.1 Cebus imitator | reverse complement strand
CCGAGTAGCTGGGATTACAGGTGTGCACCACCACAACTGGCTATTTTTTCCATTTTTTAGTAGAGTTGGGGTTTCACCATGTTGGCCCGGCTGGTCTCAAACTCCTGACCTCAAGTGATCCACTTGTCTCAGTCTCTCAAAGTGCTGGGATTACAGGCGTGAGCCACCACGCCTGGCTGCTTCTGTCATGTTTTGAAGAATTGGATCAGTCATGTTCTGCTTGTCCCCAGATCCATTACTGTCTTCCCTGCTCTCCCCTTCACTATCTGAGATAGACCACTGAAGACTATTATGTCTCAGGTTTCCTTGTCAAAGAGATTCCTGTTGGGTTTGACCAAGAAGAGGTACTGGCAGTTGATTAAAAGAAGGGAGGAAGCAAGAAGCCAGAGTATTTCTGTCACCTCTCTCTGATTAAGCTGTGTCTCCACAAGGTTGCTGCTTCTACAGGATGTTTCCTCTGTGATTCTAGCTTTCAGTGGAAATGCTCTTCATTCATGGACCTCTCAGTCCCAACTGTGTTGCTTTAACATTGTCATGTCTTCTTACCCCTTTATTCCTTCAGTCCTAGAAGAAGTAAGACCTTCCTGATGTTGAAAATCTCTGCATTACTTTGCTTTTTTGTGAGCGTATTTTCATCTCCCCCAACACATTTACACATTTGCTATAGAACTATCTGATGAGGGTTTCCTTTTCTTTCCTGGAATGTGACTTATATGAGTATTTAAATATTGTCTTATTTTTTGCAGTTTATGAATTCCTTAAGAAAATTTATTTCCTTATATGATTTATATTATTAAATATATTTATATTAAATATCCTTATATTATTTCATTATATTTTAATGAAAAATATTTATTAAAAATATTCTTACAAAGTTGTAACATATCTTGATTTCGATTTTTATCTATGCATAAATAAGCATTAATACACTGTGACTTTATTGTTTAGTTGCACTATTTGTACACACAAATATATATTTAGTTACAAATTCTGACAACTCCCTTTGTACATATATAAGTTGTTATGATTTTGAACTCAAACTAGAAGAATGGAAAGCACATGTTCTTAAGAAAAATTCCATATAAATATGCTGGGCATGTCCACTGCTTTGCAATAACTTCTAAAATTAATAGATGTAGGAAGATGCAAACCTCACATGCAGTGGTAGCTAAGCATGGCTGGTAATTGTTTGGTATTATAGTTGGGAACCACTGATTAGATATGCAATTTATAATGTACAATGCTGATGTAAGTAAATTTGTTCTGTTGCTGCTGTGAATTAGCTGTATTTCTTTGCTACATGTGTATTTTCCATTTCATTTGGGTAAACTCTTAAATATGTAATGGTCTCAATGGTTATAATTTTCATTTATCTTACACAAGAATAAGCTTCATTGCATGGTTCTGATAGCTGGTTTGTCATGCAAGGTTTTAATTCTCTTTCCTTCAGAACTTGCATGTTCATGAATAGGACAGATCAAAGAGAGCATATGTTTAAAATTTAGTTTCACTGAAGGAATAAAAATGTACTCTCTGAGTAGTTAGAAAGTATCATTGATTTTTCTCAGTATGATGATTGGTACAAAATCTATTCTGGAGTTTCTTTTTCATCAAGAAGGACTTAAGGTGGACTTAGATAAAATTATAGTATTAAGAGTGGCTTGAATAGAGAGGAAAGCATTAGAACAAATGTTTTATCAATATTATTAAATGTATTTAGGTCATGTAAATAATGGAACCCATATTAGCAGATAATTTTTTTAAAAAATTTTGAACTGCAATGAATGATTTTATTTTTCTTTCTTTCTAAGATATCAGAGTTAGTAAAAGGTTATAAGTAGCAATGATAATATTGCAAAAGTAGGGACAAGAGTGAAATGTGAAGTAGAGGGCCTTTAAACATTACTGGAGGAAAATTAATAAGGTTTTTTTCATTTAACTTATTTATTATTAAGGAAATGTGTCACCCTCTGCCACTATCCCTATCACATTAGAATCTGCCTTGGAAGAGAAATTCTCAAAATAGCCTTTTTTCGAGTCTAAATGAACAAAACATACAACTATGACAAAATTTCACCCTTGTAAAATTCTACTTCTGGAAAAATGTATTTGTTTTTCTATCAATTAAAATTAAAGTTACCTTTGTCTCTATACATAAAATCACTTTGGGATGTGTATTGTTTCAATTATCATGAAATACTGAAATGTATTCAACTAGAACCTGTCTAGCAGACCCTGAATTCCATGTTCATTCACAACTTCTGACTAAAATACTTGCAAGAATATAGAGAACAAACAAAAACATGTTGAGGGGATGGATACCCCATTTTCCATCAATGGTGGTCAATTTGGTATGAAAATCCAGGAAAAATCTTCACTAGCATCAAGAACTATGAAGCAATTACACTGGTTGTAAAATAAGATAGTAGGGAGCTACATACGTGACTCTCTCCCTGGTCTTTCCTTGGCTCTAGTGAAAATAAGAAGACCATGTAGCTATTTCTCTGACAAAGACTACTTGTAGTTTGTAGTTCAGGAAGCCAGGCTGTGAAAGTGGATTGGTGGTAGACAACAACATTCTGGGAAATATAGTTGCTCATACACAAACTGCTAATGTCAGGGGTATAATTTGGAAGGATTCTGGTAGCAGAATTATTCTCCATGAGTATGGAAAGTCAAGAAGTAGAAAAAATAAAACACTGAATCTTTAGTTTCCATTCTTAATAAATGGCTGCTGCCACTGTTTACAATAGCGAAGACCTGGAACCAACCCAAATGCCCATCGACGATAGACTGGATAGGGAAAATGTGGCACATATACACCATGGAATATTATGCAGCCATCAAAAACGATGAGTTTGGGTCCTTTGTAGGGACATGGATGAACCTGGAAACCATCATTCTCAGCAAACTGACAGAAGAGGAGAAGATCAAACACTGCATGTTCTCACTCATAGGCGGGTGTTGAACAATGAGAACACATGGACACAGGGAGGGGAGCACTACACACTGGGGTCAGTTGGGGGGAAATAGGGGAGGGACGGTGGGGGGTGGGGAGCTGAGGAGAGATAGCAAGGGGAGAAATGCCAGATGTACGCGATGGGGAGGAAGGCAGCAAATTACACTGCCAGGTGTGTACCTGTGCAACAATTTTACATGTTCTTCACATGAACCCCCAAACCTAAAATGCAATAAAATAAATAAATGGGAAAAAATAAAAAAATAAATGGCTGCTGCATAAAATAACTTCTGTATATATTAATCTGTTCTGAAGTTTACATTTGATATGCAAAACTTTCAGCTCCTCAAATGACAAAGTAAAAAAAAAAAAAAGAAATGAAGTAAGCATCCTATGGAAACAAAATTTTTTTCTGAAACCTGAGAGAATAAATATATCTGTATGCTATTATATTTCTTTTCAAAAAGAGAAAGATTTGAAGTTATCTCTTAGGACCACTTAAAAACTTGCTAAGTCACAGTGACTCCAAAAACCTGAAACAAGAAATCATTAGGCAATTACAATGAGATGAAGACAAATGACTTTATTCCTAATTTTTTGTTTGTAATTGTTGTGGGTACATAGTACATGTATATACTTATGGGGTACCTAAGTTTTGATATAGGCATGCAAAGCATAGTAACCACATCATGGAAAATGAGGTATCTATCCCCTCAACCTTTAATGATTTGTGTTACAAACAAAACAATTATACTCGTTTAGTTATTTTAAAATGCACAATTAAATTATTATTATCTATAGTAAGCCTGTTGTGTTATCAAAGAGTTGGTCTCATACTTTCTATTTTTTTGTACCCGTTAACCATCCCTACCTTCCCCACTCCCACACCCAGCCTCTGGTAACCATCCTTCTACTGTTCATCTCAATGTGTTTAATTGTTTTTATTTTTACATCCCACAAATAAGTGAGAAAATGCAATGTTTGTCTTTCTGTACCTGGCTTATTTCACTTAACATAATGACCTCCAGTTCCATCCATGTTGTTGCAAATGACAGGAAGTCATTTTTTTATGGCTGAATAGTCTCCATTGTGTATATATATCACAATTTCTTTATCTACTGATATGGTTGGCTCTGTGTCCCACCCAAATCGTAATCTCCGTGTGTCAAGGGAGAAAACTGGTGGGAGAAAATTGGATCATGGGAGCAAATTCCCCCATGCTATTCTCATGATAGTAAGGGAGTGCTCAAAATATCTGATGGTTTAAAAGTGGCAGTTTCCCCTGTGTTCATTCTCTCTGTCTCTCTCTCTCTCTGTCTCTCTCTCTCTTTCTCTCTCTGTCTCTCCCTGCCATGTAAGACATGGCTTTCTTTCCCTTCACCTTCTGCCATGATCATAGGTTTCCTGAGGCCTTCCCAGCTATGTGAATCTGTGAGTCAATTAAATAAGGCCTTCTTTCTTTATAAATGACCCAGTCTCCAGTAGTATCTTTATAGCAATGTGAAAACAGACTAATACAGAGAATTGGTACCGGCAGAGTGGGGTACTTCTATAATGATAACCTGGAAGAGATTTATTCCCCACCTAAATCTCAACTTGAATTTTATCATAATTACAGACATAGAGAAAAAGGCCTTAGTAAATTATTGCAAATGAGAAAATGAAAATTCTGTCTTCCCATAAAATGAAGAAGATGGTATAATAGGGATTAAAAAGCAATGTTATTGTATTTAAAAATTGTAATGTGATAATCGTAGTAAATTTTCTGGAAAGAGAAATATTCTCAATAGATACCAAAAATTGCATCTGAGAAAATACAACACATGCTTTATATGTTAGAAAAAATATTTCTAAATATAATCATAAATAGTCATGTTAAAATATAAGTTGACATTATATTAAAAACTGGAAAAGATGGGAAACATAAATGCTATTATTCATTTTGAAAAATGCTAATGAGAAAATTTGTTTTAAAGCTATAGTATTTAAATAATCACAATATATTGAATAAAAATGGTTATTATTTTTGTTACATTATAGGCTTTGAAATTCTAAAATAAGCCCTGCAAATAATAAAAGTTACAGTGTCATAAATCAAATAGCTATATGGTAAATAAGACAAAGGACATTAGAAGTAAGCACGCGTTTACAATAATTATACAATTATGTCTTAAATGTTTTCAGTTACAACAGGAAAAACTTTTGAATTGTATATGTTAATATTCTAGGAAGCATACTTCAAGACAATATTTAAAGATTAAAAACCTTTATTAAGACCCTGAAAATGATATATTTGGAAAGAAACACAATATTGCTGAATATTATATATATATTTCAATATATAAATTGCATATATAATCTTATAATTAATTACAATCACAAAATAACTTTAGTGGCTTTTTACTGTTATTGATTTGAAACTTGGCCACAAAATTCTGAAGCTCATCTTCATGGGAATAAATTGGTGAAAATAGAAAACATTTTGGAAATCAAGAGTGATGTTTGTCTTTCTGGTAGTAAACCATATGATAAACTATAATATTTAAATATGTGAGTCTAATATGAGAATCAATAGACTGATTTGTAAAGAGTATAACTATTGTAAATGCAGTCGTCGTTTTTGCTAAAAAGTATTAAGGTACCACATAAAGAAGTAATGAAGAAGAAATGAACTATACATCAGTTAGTATAGGTTGGTTTCTCTGACAGTGGATGCTAGGACAGTAGTGTGAAACATGTTTAGTATGGAAGAGGAAGGAAGCAGAGTAGAACACAGGGAGAAGTCAAACTGCAATGCAGGCCTCACACATCCTCAGCAACCCCAGCAGTTACTTCCGAAGTGAAGATTGCCCATCAGTTTTCTGAATTGAGATGAAAAGTCCAAGCCTTTACACCAGACATGGGCTGGCCTGGAAGAGTGAGACCTTAATTTTGGTAGCTTTCATCCACAAATGCAAACTCTAAAGGACCTGACAGTGGAAAGCTATTCTGATGATCATACTCCCAGCAGCTAGACAACAAATCCTTCCTTGAACAGGGACCTGGGTGATGATTCTCTGTCTGACACAAAATGACTGAAAAAAAAAATGACTTTGAAAAAACAGTATGTTGAGACAATTAGACTCTCACATTCTTCCCCAACATTAATTCCAAACAAATTTTTTTTTTTTTTTTTTTTTTTTTGAGACGGAGTTTCGCGCTTGTTACCCAGGCTGGAGTGCAATGGCGCGATCTCGGCTCACCGCAACCTCCGCCTCCCGGGTTCAGGCAATTCTCCTGCCCCAGCCTCCTGAGTCGCTGGGATTACAGGCACGCGCCACCATGCCCAGCTAATTTTTTGTATTTTTAGTAGAGACGGGGTTTCACCATGTTGACCAGGATGGTCTCGATCTCTTGACCTCGTGATCCACCCGCCTCGGCCTCCCAAAGTGCTGGGATTACAGGCTTGAGCCACCGCGCCCGGCTATTTCCAAACAAATTTAAAACACTAAATATAAAACTCATAATTGGAAAATAACGTTGACTCCAGTTCTTTGTTCTTAACTAAAATATTTCACCCAGATTTTAGGAAGGCAGGGCTCACAATATATATAACAATAAAAAAAAAAATCACAAGAAAAAGAATGAGTAGATCAATGTAAGTCTGGGGACATGTTCTAATTCTGTTGTCAGCAATATGAAAAACTATCTTATTACAAAGCCCCCAGGAATTCTGTATTTCTGAAGGAACAGAAAATGGGCAGAGGGGCGCGGTGGCTCACACTTATAATCCCAGCACTTTGGTAGGCTGAGGTTGGCGGATCACGAGGTCAAGAGATGGAGACCATCCTGACCAACATGGTGAAACCACATCTCTAGTAAAAATACAAAAGTTAGCTGGGGGTGGTGGTGCATGCCTGTAATCCCAGCTACTCAGGAGGCTGAGACAAGAATCACTTGAACCCGGGAGGCAGAGGTTTCAGTGAGCCAAGATCGCACCACTCACTGCACTCCAACCTGGCAACAGAGCAAGAGAGCAAGACTCAGTCTCAAAAAAAAGGAAAGAAAACTGGCAAGAAGTTTAAGAGAAGACAATAATTGCATTGCATAATTTTGCAAAAAACTTTTTAATCTCAGAGGGAAGGAGATCATCCTCAAGTCTATAGGTGTTGCAACTGACAGCAGTAAATAAAGTCAGAATATGCAAAGATTATTTACTCATTAAAACACATATTTCATTAAAAATCCTCCTAGTGTCACCAAAAAATGCAAAGAAACTTGTCTGTCTTTGCTTGGGTTCATGGTGTTGGTGGCTAAGGGGCTAGATATTTTCCTATTCAAATTAAAATAATAAGCCTGTCCACCAAATAGTTTAGAGTTAAACTTTCACTATTTAAATGATTCAAGATTGTCCTTCCCCTGAGAGAGAGAGAGAGAGAGAGAGAGAGAGAGAGAGAGAGAGAGAGAGAGAGAGAATAAACGATTCTATGCTGTTGATACTGCTGAGGCACTAGAACAAATCAAACACAAAACTTTTCAGAACAATTTTCTCTCAATCCAAGTATTTAAAATTAAGAAGCAAAGAACAATTTTCTCTCAATCCAAGTATTTAAAATTAAGAAGCAAATGTGAAAATTTTTAACACAGATAAAATTCGAGAACATAATACTGCAAAAGTTGTAGAAAATTATAAAACTAAATAATTTCTCTACACATGGAAAAGAAACATACCAATTGCTTGGGGAAAATACTTAATACTGTAACAGCATAAAATCACGTCTATGTTTTTGTAGCACTAATACTAGATGGTGAAGGAAAGAAGAGAGTGAAGTAAGTTTGAGGAAGGATACTCAGAAGTTTCAACTATTTCATGCTTTATGTTTTAGAAAATTTGCTGCAAATATGATAAAATTTAATTATTCCTTGGTTTGAATCTTATTCCTTTTATTATCGTTAGTAGTTTGTGGAAAGCATGTCTTTGATTTATTAAAAAAAAATCTTATTTCTTTTAAAATTGTCCCTGCTACCCTTTTCTGGGTGGATTTTTAATCCACCAGTTAAATGGATAGAGAGTATTGACAGGTTAATAATGAAAAGTCCTCAGTATGCAGCCTGCATGTGTTAAGTGCTATATTTCTATTAGTTATTATCATTACTACTTGTTTTATTTTTTATTTCATTGCCTATTCTGTCTTTTCAGTAGGCTTCTATAACTTTATCTTCTAACCCTTATATTGAACTAGTTACTCCAATTATATTCTAGCTTTACATTTGAATTTTACTATTTTTTTAACACAGAGCTACAGGTTTACTGCTGTCAATCAAATATATCAGCCTTTCCCTTCGTGGTTTATTGTATTGTTTATGCTTACATAAGCTTTGTTCAGCAAAAAAAAAAAAAAAAAGGGATAAACACCTTTCTTTTGTTACTGACATAAAGAATACCAGCATTATTACATTTTTTAATGTCACACACTTCCTATTCCTGAATTCATAATTTGAATCATGTTTTGGCTTGCCAGAATGCAAGATTAAGTAATTATACCAGAAATGATAGACAGTGGTGATTATTGATTACAACATGTCTGAGAATTTCGTCTTTTTTTTTTCAGGACAATGTAAATAATCATGTAATTTTGTTAGCAGAATATTTACTCTCAGATTGGTATGTGTCTCCATTATTATGGATACGTCAGCGTACATCTACTGAATGCATGAGATTAAAATAATAGAAAGGTCTCTGAAATGAAAAAAACATTAAGCTTTCCAGTTGAAAGTATTCCATAAGTCCTTATTTGAGAGAGAACCTTATAAACTTTCAGATAAGAAGTGGGTTACTTGCAGGTTCAGAGACCTTTCTATTCTTTTAATCCCTCAAGTAGTCAATAGATATACACTAACATATCCATGATCATAATGGAGATACAGGTCGGGCACGGTGGTTCACGCCTGTAATCCCAGCACTTTGTGAGGCCAAGGTGGGTGAATCATGAGGTCAACAGTTCAAGACCAGCCTGGCTAAATGGTGAAATGCCATCTCTTCTAAAATTACAAAAATTAGCTGGGTGTGGTGGCATGCACCTGTAATCCAAGCTACTCAGGAGGCTGAGGCAGAGAATTGCTTGAACCCAGGAGGTGGAGGTTGCAGTGAGCTGAGATCGTGCCATTTTACTCCAGCCTGGGCAACACAGTGAGACTCCATCTCAAAAAGTAAAAATTAAAAAAAACAATAATAATAATGGAGATGCATACTGATTATAGAGTAAACATTCTGATAACAAAATTACATAATTATCTACATTTCCCTGAGAACAAAAAAGATAAATTCTCAGACATGTTGTGATTCAGAAAGAAAACCACCACTTTGTATCAAAAACAGATAATTGGGAATTTCAATATCAGAAATAATGCAATTAAAAGTCAAATGCATAAAATATGACAAAAACTGTATTTTGGTATCATAAAAAATGATGTGCAAATTATATATACCAGTCATAAAATTTTATGTGGCAAAGGACATAACTGTAAAAAACATAAGAAAGAATTATCCTAGAAATAAAAAGTTAAAAAAACTTCTATAATGCTTATAACCTTCATTGTACACCTTTTAAAATTTGATGTCAAGTATGCAAAATATAAGCAAAGATATAAAGGTTATGGATTCAATAAGCAAGCCAATTGAAGATTTATTCTTTCAATGCAAATAAAGAACGGTATATGTACACTAATGGTATGGTATATAATAGTATATACTCTGAGGCAAGGGGATAATTCAGTAGACTGACTAGTTCCATGCCCTTGTAAGTTTACATTCAAGTTGGAGAAACAAAATAAATTTTAAAATATTTTCAAAACCTTAAAGTTTTTTGTAAGACCTACAAATACGCAGGTGATAAAATTGTATCACTTGTTAAAGGTGATACATTACAGTAACAAGGCCCCTTAGGTACAAATTAGAATGGAATGGGCAGTTTGTGGAGCAAGGAGTCAGAGGGAAGATCACCTTTAGTTCTCAGCTCCTTTAGTTCTCAGCACCTTCAGGGATCTCCTTAAGCTGGAGAGCTGCTTTCCCCCAATGCACACCCTTCTCAAGGTAGTCCCACTTCCTATGACAGATCAAGGTAGGGTTATAAAGGTCCAATCATTTTGGCTCAGTGCTAGACAATTCTGATAGGTGATGTACTTTCCAGAGCTCCCCATAAGATTAGCTGAGCTGTCAGGCCTGCGTAAGAGTTCCATTTCTCCTTCTGCTCAATACTGATTTTTTTCTTCTCTTTTCTACAGGTAATAATCCCAAGGGCATTCCTTAATAAACATACTACACACTACACTTTGCCTCAGAACACACCTGCAAAATACACAGGAGATAATATATGTATGTAGGCCTTACTAAGCTATGGTAGCAACTTAGAGTTTATTCAAACTGCAGTGGAATTCAAAGAAAAACTTTCAGCATACTTTTCACATGTCCACAAAACACGTGCCAATTTTGAGCATATACATGGCCATAAAAGTGTACCTTAGTAAGTTTCAAAAATTAGATATCACACAGGTCACATGCTCTTGTTTTAATTATATGATCTATGGGTGCCTGAGTATATCATGAACTGCCAGTAGAATACAACTGTGGATCTCATGGTATTCAATTATCTTCACTGCCTCTACCATATTTAATTTTTTTTAATGTTTCACATTCATAAAATTATTTTTGATCTACAAATGTTATTTTCTTGGGATTAATGAATACTCATTTCATGGAATTTCTTCATTCTCACTTAGGCATTTGCTGTGGTTTGAATATCCCCTCTAAAACTCATGTTGAAATTTAATTGCCATTGTGATCGTATTGAGAGGTAGAGCCTTGAAGAGGTGATTAGCTGATAATGGATGGATCAATGCCATTATAACAGAAGTGGGTTAGTTCTTGCAGGAATTCAGTCTCTGTCTTGTGTTCTTATTTACCCTTCCGTCTTCCATCATCCACTGGAAGATAATGTGGCAAGATGACCCACATCAGACGTAACCCCTCAGTCTTGAACTTCCCAGGCTTCAGAATCGTAAGACAAATAAACCTCTTTCTTCATAAATTGCATAGTCTGTTGTAGATATTCTGTTATACCAGCAGAAAACAGACTAATACTATATTTAAGAAGAATTACATTGTACCATTTTATGTTTTAATATTCTAGGGACAGAGGATTGAGGGATAAAAATAACAGCCTTGCACTGACTGTCTAGGGGAAGTAAATGAAATTTGAAAATCACACTATTATCTAGAGTTTTTTCCATGTTCCGGCCTCCCTCCAGTCCTCCTTATTTTCATCTCTTGCTGCAATTCCTTATCAATAATCCCATTCAAATATTCATTGACTGCTTCTTAAATACTATGAGGCAATGACCCACATATTGTGAATACAACACAGGTCTTGTGCCTTTAGACAGAGATATTTACTCTAAAAATTTCATGAGGTTTCCCATATCTAACCTGTAGAATCTTTCCATACGTCTAGTGAATTTTCTCTTTGCTGCTTTAGATAAAAGCTAGGCTGTGTTGATTTAGCTGTTATTACAGCTGCTTCTCTGGGAGAAAAATTCTTCTGTTCCTGGTTTGTTGAGAAAATTCTTCTGTTCCTGCTCCCAAAGGATCCTTTATGCTTGCTTGCTGAGAAGTGTGTGTGTGTGTGTGTGTGTGTAATTCCATCTGCCTTCTAATGAGCTTTTAGCTTTTTGAAAATGAGATATTAATGTGGTTCTGTTAGAGCCTCCTGTGCTATTATTCAGGATACAGAATTAGAAATAAAATATAAGCATAAATACTAGGATATAAATAAAAGGCAAATAAAACATTATGTATAACACCTGGGTTAGTCAAAATGGACATTCTAGCTGTGTTCAAATATCTATTCAATTGTTACCTTCTTTATGAAATGTTTTGTGACCTATAAATAGGTTAGAATGTCTTTCTTCTTGGAATCTTTATAGTTCTTTTTTCTATTTTTTCTTTTTCTTTTTTTTGAGACAAAGTCTTACTCTGTCACTCAGGCTGGAGTGCAGTGGAATGATCTTGGCTCACTGCAACCTCTGCCTCCTGTGTTCAAGTGATTCTCCTGCCTCAGCCTCCTGAGTAGCTGGGATTACAGGCATGGACCAACATGCCTGGCTAATTTTTGTATTTTTAGTAGAGATGGGGTTTTACCATGTTGGTCAGGCTGGTCTCGAACTCCTGACCTCATGATCCTCCCACCTCCGTCTCCCAAAGTGCTGGGATTATAGGCGTGAGGCACCGCACCTGGCTAGAATCTTTATGGCACTTTATGAATTTAATAAGATATTCTCATAAAATGTGAAGCATTCGTGTTGTTGATAGTTGAAATTAGGTGCCATCCTTCACAGGACTTATAGATTGATAAAGGCAGATATTTTAGCCTGAATGGTATAGGTAAAGATGATCAACTTGGCACCCACACATTTACATAGGCATAGATGGTGCAGTGGTTCATGCCTGTAATCCCAGCAATTCAGGAGGCTGAGGCAGGATAATCACTTGAGTCCAGGAGTACCAGACAAGCCTGGGCAAAATAGCAAGACATAATCTCTACAAAAAGCAGTTTTAAAGAACTAGCCAGACATGGTATTGCATGCCTGTAGTCCTAGTTACTCAGAAGGCTGAGGTGGGAGAATCACTTGAGCCCAGGTGTTCCAGGTAGCAGTGATTTATTATCACACCACTGCACTCCAGCCTAGGTGACAGAAAGAGAAATTTTTTTAAAAGTAAAGACAAAGAGAATGATTCTCAAATTTTTCTATATAAGGGTATCCTCTGGATTTCTTTAGAAATATTGATGCCTGGCTCCTACTTAAAATTCGGATTTACTCTATCTGAGGTATGAGTTGGGCACACCCCACTAAAAACACTAAATTAGGATCATTACTCTTCTTCCACAAGTTAGAGGTAAAGATATTTAAATTTGTCTTGTTAGGGTAATGCCCTTTAAAATCCAGTTGTAGAAAGGAGTAGCCATCATTCTTAAGGAAAATGTACTCCAAGATTTGGGGCTGAGTATCTGAGCTATCTTTGGTGTGAAGACCAACTGGGAAAATCTTGCTGGATGCCTTTTCTGACCAGATACCATTTTGCCTCATGTCAACTCCAGAAAAAAAGCCTGAAGCTGTGTCATTCAAAATAATTTTTAAGGCTAAAGAACTGTATCAATTGGGGCTGAGTGTTTTGCTGTTGGGCCCTACTGATTGTGCATAACTAAGAATATTCTATTGTAACCTATCAAATAACTAAGCTATAATGACAAATAGTGCACATGAGTGGGATAAGGGTATGTATGGTGTGGGTGGCTTGGTCATGACCTCATCTTTCTGTTGTGGCCAGGGTTTCAACAGTGTGATCAGAAACCATAATTGCCAAGACAAGCATTCATGCAGCCTCATAGACAGGTGGAACCTACAAGTGGGAATCCTCAAAAAGTCAGTTCATGTACAATCTAGCCTCATACACAGATATGCTTCAGGCAAGTAAAAACAGGTGCCAAAAAGCAGTAGGCAATTGCTCACTCGGTACCGGTACTCAAACTTGGGGATTCCTTGAAATACATGAAAAAAGACACTCCCGTGTGCAAGTTGATCATAGGAATTGGATCATTTTTGTCATAGCCAACTACAACAGAGTTGAGAAGTCAAAAGGAAAAGGCATTCGGGGTACAAAACATTACTCCAAGAATGTAACTCTTTGCAAGTCTAACTGGCAAAACTGCTTGTTGTGATGTAAGACCAGTTTTTTTTTTGTTTTTGTGTGTGTTTTTTTTTTTATTTTTACCATTTTCAGCAAAAACTGGTTCCCATTTTCTTTTTTTTTTAATTGCATTTTAGGTTTTGGGGTACATGTGAAGAACATGCAAGATTGTTGCCTAGGTACACACGTGGCAATGTGATTTGTTGCCATCCTCCCCTTCACCTATATCTGGCATTTCTCCCCATGCTATCTCTCCCCAACTCCCCACCCCCTGCTGTCCCTCCCCTATTTCCCCCCAACAGCCCCCAGTGTGTAGTACTCCCCTCCCTGTGTCCATGTGTTCTCATTGTTCAACACCCGCCTATGAGTGAGAACATGCGGTGTTTGATTTTCTACTCTTGTGTCAGTTTGCTGAGAATGATGGTTTCCAGGTTCATCCATGCCCCTACAAAGGACATGAACTCATCGTTTTTGATGGCTGCATAATATTCCATGGTGTATATATGCCACATTTTCCCTGTCCAGTCTAAAACCAGTTTTTATCTATAGCTTCTGAGATAATTTGCTGCAATTCTGGGACTAGTTTTGCCTATCACTGTGGCTCACCAGTTGGAGCTTACCAACTCCCCAAACGCTTAGTAGTGTCAAAGACTGTACTCAAAGAGCAATATGTAACATTTCTCCTTTTGATAAAACCTCTAACCTTCTCTTTGTTATTAAGACATACCGAAGACCGCCTGTTCTGCATGTATGACCTGCCATGGAATTCTTTCTTCCCAAGTGAAACATTAAATTTAGGGATTAGTATCTTCATTTTTATTTTGACTCTGACACTTATTAAAGGCTAGATTTCCTGCTAAACAGGCCTGTCAGCACTTGTCCAGTGTATTTTGATATTTGATGATGTGATCTCATTTGGAAGTCAGATTTGTATTGTGTACTTGTCATCTTGTGCTTTGGGGCTTTGTCTTATTCCTTTACCAGCCTCACTCATTATTAATATCAACCAAAATGTAAGAGAATTTAAGAGGGCTGACTGTGACCTGAAAAACTTAGATTCTAATCTTGGCTCAGTCTTTTAACAAAGGTGTGATTTTAGATTCCTTAACCTGAGTATGAAATAAGAAGCATAATAGCACCTGACAAATAGTGCTCTTCTTAAATTTAATTGAAATATTATAGATAATGCAGTTAGTATTTCTCCAGATAAATAGTAAATTACCAGTTATTAGCAATCATTGATGGTATTTTATATTGCCTGCAATTGACAGTACAATGCTTTGCATATGGTAGGTATTTAATGAGTATTTCTTTTTAATAAGAACTGTATTCTGATGTCATCGATCTGAATTAAGGAAAGGGATGTATTTTGAAAAGACAGTCTTTTTAAACTCCAACTCTTTTTATTCTAAGCAGAAAAATTTTTCCAGAAATATTTGAGACAGCACGATAGACGATTATATATTTGATGGGAAATGCTGAGATTTGTAGTTAAAAAACATAAAGCACCTTCAAAATATTCAGAGAATTTATTGCCCTATACATTTGGAACTAAGCTGATCAACAAACTTAAACAGTATATTTATATGTACTTCCAGAATAGGCATACTGATATCTCTTGCACCTTGAGTAGATTTTCTTCTTCTTAGTCTTTAATAGTTAGGAGGGAAAAGAAAATAACTTCACAGTGCCATTTTATAGTTTTATTGCTTAGGTATTTCATTCGACTTCTTCAGGCTCAGCTTCCAAAGATTCATTCATCTGAATCAGCCTTAGGCTTCACTTATCTCTAATCCTCCCAAATCATGTTCAGAATGATGGCATAAAGCAGAGATCTCACTTTAAATTTCTTTAACCTTCCATTTCAGAAGTTACAATGTGATTTTTTTTTTTTTTATTCTGCTCAAGCAATCACAAATTTCAAGTTTCTCTGAGTTTGTTCTTTAGTGGAAGCCTTTAGGATGCACTTAGAAAACTCCATTACAAGCAAGAGTGGCAAGCAAATAGGACACATTTCCTCAGCATTCATGTGTTGCTATCCTGGGGCTTACCCACCTTGCTAAAGCGTTCATGACATAACAATTTTAAAAACATTGCTCGTGACTTGAAATGTAGCTGTCATTCTTGTTTGGCTTATCTTTTCTCTTTTACATGTGCCTATATGTAACTCTTGTGAAGTTTTATCACCTAACTTGCTCATCAGTTCTGATCTTCCTATTTCTTAGATATCTCTCAATCAGAATTTATCTGATTAATAAGTGAGTTGAAGAAATTGCTTTTGATAATTTTATTATTGAATGCTTATTTTTATGAAAAATGTTTGCTCCATATAAAGCACTGCAACACATAGAGTAAAAATTTCCTTCTTTACAGTGAAATATAAACATATTTTTGTGTTAAATAGAGAAAGACACTAGCTATTCAAATGCCATAAAAGGTCAAGGTAACTCAAAAAGAGTTTCCTAATTTAACTATTAATTGTGCAACACAAGAAAATTAACATTTGTCCTCCCAAAGACTATGTACAAACAAAATACTTCTTTGTGAAATAAATCATATTAGTACAGATAGGATGTCAGCTTGATACATAATGAATATAGACTTTTTTGGAGCTCTTACTGTCATCTCTCCTATTTAAAAAACTTTTGAGAGGAAGAATTTGAATATGGTGTTCTGCCTTTGTCAACATTATATTGCAATGTCCTCCTGTCCTACAGTTACTCAGATTAATTAGCCAGAAATTTGAATATGTTCGCCTATGCATCCTTGTTATAAACAATTAGAAGAATGTTTTCAATATATATTGAAATCTTTCTATTCGAACAATTTTTAAGTGGTGATCTGCAGTCAAAATAGAATGCTGTTTAACTGCACAAATTAGTAGACAGGAATCAATAAATTATGATAACTTCAAGAGATAGAATAGACATTCTAGGTCTCTACCAGTCATTATGAATAAACCTCCCAGGAAAATGCAGCTGCGAGTTCAACTGTCCACGATGATCAAACTAAAGAGTAAACATGCATGCTTTTTCATGGAAACTTTCCCACGTTTTTCCATTATTTTTGTTTTCTTAGGATATTTCTCTTCTGGAAGTAGCTATGGAAAGAGCAATAAGCTATGGTAGACATGCAGGGTCTCAGAATATTTGAGTCCTGGCTTTGCCACATTTTGGTCATCTCATGCCTATTACCTATTTGTAAAATTATGCCAGTCCCATCTACTTTAGTAAATTGTTATAAGGATTGAATGACGTGTACTCTATGCAAATTCCTTGAAAATTATAAATTGCTATAAAAAATATGAGGAATTATGATTCTGCGTGAAGCTTTTCCCAACACTGAATCTTAGTAATTTTCAACTTGTTAAGGCAAATTAGATATCCATGAAATATACTTCAGGCATTATTACTTTTTGGTGAATGCTTCTATCATGATACTCATCTTTTGTTTAGCTTCTCCCAAACCCCTTCTGGGCTTGGATATGTGACTTGCTTTGGCAAATCTGATATGAGTGGGCATGATGAAAGCAGAGGCTTGAGATGTCCTTTTGTATTAGTCCTGCCCTCTTGATGTTCTGCCATCACCATGGTAAAAGCTGGTTCAGCTAGCCCAGATAGCTTGCCGGTCTCAGAAGAATTAGGGTCATGTGAAGTAGACCTCAACCAATCTGAGCCCCGGACATAAAGCCCAGATTAAAACAGCCTAAATCATCTAATGCCAAACAATTCACAGATGGGAGAATGTAAAATAAGTGTTTCTTGCTATAAGCCACAGAGTGGAATGGCTTGTTAAGCAAAATTATGGTGAGTATATATTACTCATACAAAAATGCATACTAGGGGCAGGAGAATGCCATAACAGAAACTTAATTCTTTTTTTTTTTTTTTTTTGGGAACCATGTAGCAGACAACAAGGAAGCTCACTTAGAAGACTGGGATAAAGACAATTTGTATTATTTATAGGTAATGCATTCCGTAAAAGAATTGCTTGACGAAACGTGTAAGTTATGGAATGAACAGAATGATCATTTACATTGGGTGAGGGACTTTTCTAGGCAGATGGCTAAAAGCATAAACTGATTGCTGCCAGTTACGTATGATAAAGCTCTAAAAGAGAAAGATGAGAAAGTAGAAAACTGGGTGAGATACAAACAAAACATGATGTTATGACACATCTTCAGGTAAAGAAAAAGAAATTTAGACTAGTGCCCATAAGACACAGTCCACAAAATAAAACTTTATGGGTCCAAGGTATGTATAATTAAGTCTTGAGAGAGAGGAATATAGATGTGTGACTTTAGAACATGGCAATCCTGTTTTTAAAGCCAGTACATAAAAAATTCAAAAGACACTCTTACAGATTTTAAAAGATTACAGAAAATCTAAATTTCAACTGGTAAGTATCAAATGAAAATTATAGGAGGCCATGGTTTTGGACTAAACTCTCACATTAGGCACCTACAGACCAGATTTAAAATCAAAATGGAGTCACCCATGCTTCAGTTCGATATCACCAAACCCAAAGTAAGTTGTTATCTGACCTTTCAAGAAATCAGGAGTTTTTTTTGTTTTTTAGACGGAGTTTCGCTCTTGTTACCCAGGCTGGGTAACAAGCCTGGGTTACAAGATACAAACATGTTTTGTTTGTATCTCACCCAGTTTTCTACTTTCTCATCTTTGTTTTTTAGAGCTTTACCATACGTAACTGGCAGCAATCAGTTTATGCTTTTAGCCGTCTGCCTAGAAAATTCCCTCACCCAATGTAAATGATAATTCTGTTCATTTCATATTTAACACGTTATGTCAAGCAATTCTATTACGGAATGCAATGGCGTGATCTCGGCTCACCTCAACCTCCACCTCCTGGGTTCAAGCAATTCTCCTGCCTCAGCCTCCTGAGTAGCTGGGACTACAGGCATGCACCACCATGCCCAGCTAATTTTTTTTTTTGTATTTTTAGTAGAGATGGGGTTTCACCATGTTGACCAGGATGGTCTCGATCTCTTGGCCTTGTGATCCACCAGCCTCAGCCTCCCAAAGAGCTGGGATTATAGGCATGAGCCACCATGCCCGGCAGAAATCAGGAGATTTTTGCAGGTGACATCCAATATCCAGACAACCCTATTGTCTCAGCCCAAAATCTTCTTAAGCTGATAAACAACTTCAGCAAAGTCTCCAAATACAAAATCAATGTGCAAAAATTGCTAACATTCCTATACACCAGCAACAGGCAAGCTAAGAGTCCAATCATGAACGAACCCCCTTTCACAACTGCCACAAAAAGAATAAAATACCTAGGAATACAACTAACAAGGGTAGTGAAAGATCTTTACAGGGAGAACTACAAAATACTGCTCAAATAAATCAGAGGTGACAAAAACAAATGGAAAAACATTCCATGCCCGTGGATACGAAGAATAAATATCATTAAAATGGCTGTATTGCCCAAAGCAATTTATAGATTCAATGCTAGTCCCATTAAACTACATGTGACATTATTCAGAGAACTAGTAAAAACTATTTTAAGGTTCATATGGAACCAAAAAAGAGCCAAAATAACCACAGCAATCCTAAGCAAAAGGAACAAAACTGCAAGCATCATACTAATTGACTTTAAATTATATTACAGGGCTATAGTAAACAAAACAGCATGGTACCGGTACAAGAACATATAGATCAGTGGGACAGAATAGAAAACCCAGAAATAAGACCACACAATTACAACTATTTGATTGTTGACAAACCTGACAAAAACAAGAAATGAGGAAAGAATTCCCTATTCAATAAATGGTGCTGGGAGAACTGGTTAGCTATATGCAGAAAATTGGAACTAGACCCTATCTTACACCATATATGAAAAGTCAAGATGGATTAAAGATTTAAATATAAAACACAAAACTCTAAAAACTCTAGAAGAAAACCTAGGCAATATCATTCAGGACATAGGGACAGGCAAAGATTTCATGATGAAGATGCCAAAAGCAATTGCAACAAAAGGAAAAATTGACAAATGGGATTAAACTAATTAAACTAAAGAGCTTCTGAATAGCAAGGGAAACTATCAACATAGTAAACAGACAACACACAGAATGGGAAAAAATTTTGCAAACTATTCATCTGCCAAAGGTTTAATATCTAGCACTTACATACAATTTAAACAAATGTACCAAAAAATCCCATTAAAAAACTGGGTAAAGGATATGAACACATACTTTTCAAAAGAAGACATCTTTGTGGCCAAAAGGCATGTGAAGAAAGCTCAACACCAGTGATCATTAGAAAAATGCGAATCAAAACCACAATGAGATATCATCTCATACCACAGAATGAGATAATAGCCAATTTCCCAAACAAAGCAGTTTAAATCTTAAATTGTCATGATAATAAAGTTTTCTCTACTTTAATGCTTACACACACACACACACAAATGGTAGCCTGGTGTAACCTGATCTTACCTAATTAATTATTTTTGTATTGTTATGTCTCCCTTTCCCTACCTTACAAACAAAGTAGCTTTAATAGAACTAATACACTATTTGTTATTGGTTTCTAGTTTCTTCAACCCTTCTCTATCTACAAAGTCACTTTTTCTGCTCACCTTATCAGAACACTTATTCTAAAATGTGGACTGAGGTGTTGCCTAATTCTAGAATTGCTAAAAAAGCCAATTGTGATTTTTAAACTAAATTTGTTGTAATTTTGTCTTGTGATAAAATTGATGGCCAATCAAGGGACTTGATAAAGAGTTCTGATAACCCTGAGACCCCTTGAGGAAAACATCTAAAGGTACCACTAATCCCCTTTTTAGTGGGTGATGATGTTTTTCTTCCTTATGGGACCAAGAGAGCCCCAAATCCCTTTCAGGTGTGAGCTCTGTTCTTTTTTTGCATTTGAGCCCTCTGATCTTTTTGTAAGCATCTGATGGGTTCTTTCTGCCCGCTGCACAGACAAACCAATTCACTGAGACAATGCTATCACATTAAGAAAAGAGTTTAATTAACATTATGCCAGTTGCATGGCAAATGAAGCTATTACTTAAATCAATCTCCCCAAAGGCTCAGAAGTTAGGGTTTTTCATGAATAGTTTGGTAAGCAAGGGGCTAGAGAGTGGATGCTGCTGATCGGGTGGGGATGAAATCATAGGGTGTAGGAAACAGTCTTCATGTGCTAAGTCTCTCTCTGAGTAGCGGGAGCACAGGACCAGTTGAGTCATGAATCATAAGTCTATCTAGGGTCAGTCTGTTGCCAGAATTCAAAAGTCTGGAAAGCATCTCCAAAAGACCAATCTTAGGTTCTAAAATAGTGATGTTATCTATGTAATAGTGAAGGGGTTCTCATGAGATCTGATGGTTTATAAGCGTCAGTTTTCCCTGCATACACATGCTCTCTCTCCTGCCACCATGTAAGATGTACCTTGCTTCCCCTTCACCTTCTGCCATGATTTTAATTTTCCTGAGGCCTCCCCAGGCATGTGGAACTGTTAGTCAATTAAACCTCCTTTCTTTATAAATTATCCAGTCTCAGTATTTTTATAGCAGTGTGAGAATGAACTAATAAAAGTCTATTCACTCTCTTTCTGAATTACATTTTTTCCCTGAAAAGAAATGTTAAGCAGTTTCCTTATGATAGAACCACACAAAAATTCAGGAGGTAATCCCCAAGTGACTTACCCTCTCTAGAAAAAAAAACTCAAGGCAGTAAACATTTTCTTAAACTTACAAAAAAACCTTCAAAATCTTCTAAAGAATTGAGGGTCTTAATTATGTTTTCTCAACTTGAAATACCTGATCTCTGCTAAACATAAAACATGTTGGTGAGTTGGAGAGTTCCAAAAATGATAAAAAAAAAAAAAAGGCATAATAGTGTTCTCCGGAGAATAGTAATAAAGACCCAACTACAAATGACTTTTTGAAAGCCATTTCCAAGACATTTCAGCTCCATAGCAATTAACAACTAAGAATGACTTCTAGGCCTGCCCTAAGGCACTTGTCCACTAAGTAACCCATAAAACAGCAGTTTCCAAAGGATTTTTGCCATTTGTGCAAACAACCAGTAAAGTAGAAAAGGGACTACCTCAAAATTTTCAAAGAAAGCTCCTGAAAACCGGCTGCTACCCTCTGATAATCTCCATGATAACCACCTGGACTGAGTGGCCTCCAACGGATGGTCCTGTAAGTTTCTATTGGTTATGCTTTGTCCTACTTGTTAAAGGGCTCAACCTTGAAGTTGGTAATTTAATGTAAAAATAAGCAAAGTTAAAGAGACCAGTATTAAACTGAATGGTCTCCAAAATACAACTTTCTGACATTTAGCTGGCTATTTTAAAACTCTCTGTAGAAGATATTTATACCTGTAAGGGAAGTCTCTATTTATAAGGGCATTTCACTCTCTACACCTAAACTACTAGAAACTTTTACAGTGGAAAAGACATTGGCATAAAATTTATACAACAAATCTTACCTTTCTTTAAGGTACATTTCCTAGTCAGCTTGCCTTAATTGGGCCTTTATCTACACCTTTCTTTTTTCTGTAGCTAATACTGTTTAGATCTACATTCTGTAAATTCACCACGTGATTTCATCTGAGATGTTTGTCTAAAGAAGGAAGGGAAACTTTGAAAAATGACAAAGAATCTTAGTGAAGCTTTAAGATGTGCTTCTGAAACTACCTTTGAAAAAAATTATAACTGAGGAAATTATGACAGTTAAAGAGATCAGATCTAACCAGCTATATCTTGCTTCTAACCTGTAAGCTGTCCTTGTTTATTCCTGGGTGTAGGCAAAACTAACTTTGGAAAGGAATTCAGTTCATAGTTTGGCTCTGAAACAAAATTGATGATAGCCATTTCCTGAAAAGACTCCGTTTTGTCCTGGGGACCGGTCTTCATTCTCAAGACTAACACATTTGCTACAATATTAGAAATTACAGTTTAGGGGTAATGTAGCCTCTGGCTTCAAGAATCTGAACCTCCCCAAATTGCTCCTGGGGTAACATCACTATTGTAAAATCTAAGAACAGTGCTTGAGCTATTTTGCAGACCCTGCGGCTCAATGGATCAGCTGACACTACCCTGACTGGTAATCTGGCTCATCCAGATTAAGCCAAAGTGAGATAAAAAACTCACTTCAACCCCCTATGATTCCATCTCCAGCCTGACCAATCAGCATTCTCTACCGCCCAAGCCCCTACCTGCCAAATTATATTTAAAAATTCTGATACGCAAATGTTCGAGGAGACTGATATGAATAATAATAAAATTCCTATCTCCCACACTGCTGGCTCTGTGTGAATTACTCTTTCTCCCGTGCATTTCTCTTGTTTTGATAAGTCAGCTCGGTCTATGCAGCAGGCAAGATGAACGTGTTGGGCAGTTACACTTCTGCCTGTGTGTCTGTATGTCTACATGCGTCATGTGTATATAATACTTTTGTGCCAAAATGTGTGAGAGAGCTGTAAATAATTTGCTTAAAGAAAAACGTAAGTAGTTAAATTACATGTTTTATCGTAAAAATAGAACCTAACTTAAATGCTTTAGTTTGTGTGACTTGGGCAAAATTTTTGATAAATAAGTCTGGAAAAGAGTTGTGCCTTCTGATCAGAAAACAAAACATTTATTTGACTTCAGGAGGTGGTGACTGCCTAACCTTTATATGCTATAAAAAGTGGCTAAGAGGGAAATAGGATAAGATGATGTAAACCAAAAATAAAATTCTAAGCTCCCCCTCTCCCAACTGACAGATAAATACCCTCTTTAGTCCAAGGGCATTTCGAAGTAAACCTGAAGCTCTAGTTCAGGATCTGATATGCCTCATTATACCGTCTTCTCTTTGGAATTCAGAAACAACTGACCAGGAGTAACATTAAAACAGAGATCTCAAGACTGAACAAAACAGACTTTTTCTGGCAATAAGATACCCAATTCAAGCATGAATCTAGTATAGCATTACATAACAGAAAGCACGTCCTAAATGAAATCAAAGTATTTTACCCCAAAGTATATTTCTTTGACATATTTTGAAATGGCCCTGTAAATCTGTTTCCTGTGAAGTATTAAAACATGTGCTGTGTATGAAGAGACCCCCTAAACAGGCTTTGTGTGAGCAACATGGCTGTTTATTCATTCACCCGTGTGCAGGAGGGCTGAATCTGAGTAAAGAGTCAGTGGAGGCGGAAGGGATATGAGTTGGTTTTATAGGTTTGGCGTAAGCAGTGGAAAGTTACCGAAGTTACAGTTTAGGGCAGTTTTTTTGCAAGCTAGGAGGGGGTCATAGGGTCTGGAGTCAGGAGGTTTATCAAGGTTGGTTACAAAGTCCAATGGCCTTATCATTTGGGGCTGGAATAAGAAACAATAGAAGAATGCCTCCGTTAGGCACCGCAATGGTTGATCATTCTTCCGCTTTTCATGGTCTTCTAGTTACTTCAGGTTTTCTAATTCTGGAAGGCCCTTCAGAGGTGTACGTGCAGGTCACAGGGCTCGCCATAGCATTTATGGCGCTGTCAGTAAGCCTAAAAGAACTTACATGAAGAAAACCTACATTCTGTACAGAATCCCCCTTTTTTTTCCCCAGTCTTTCCTCTGATCCAGGAGAGAATTAACTAAGAAAGATTCAGGTCTTTTTAGGTGGAATTACAGCTCTGAAGACTATCTGAGGCTTTGTTTGCGTGATAAAACCTTGGTCTCCAGAAATCCTTATCTTAACCCTTTCTACTGGTTCCAGCTCTTTAGATAATATATCCTTCAACTAATTGCCAATCAGAAAATCTCTGAATCTTCCTATGACCTGGAAGCCCCCACTCCCTGCTTCTAGTTCTGCCTTGCCAGGATTCTAGGTGAACCAATGTACATCTTACATGTATTTAGTGATGTCTTATGTCTCCCTAAACTGTATAAAATGAACGTGTAGCTTAATCACCTTGGGAACATGTTCTCAGAATCTCCTGAGGCTGTGTTTTGGGCCATTTCTCACTCATATTTGACTCAGAATAAATCTCTTCAAATATTTTACAGAGTTTGACTCTTATTAACGATAATGGCTAGTTTTGTTTCATGTCTCATACAATTTACATAGAGAGTTCTAACATAATAGTTAAAATCATTGTATTATAGGTAAATATAAAGGGCATAAACATTTATAAAGAAATTCTTCATAACTTAAAAGCAATTTTCGTTTGATAATGTAAACCCGAAATATCTGAGACAGGTCCCAGTCAATTTAGAAAGTTTATTTTGCCAAGGTTAAGGATGCAGTCTCAGGAGATTCTGACGATATGTGCCCAAGGTGGACGGGGCACAGCTTGGTTTTATACATTTTAGGGAGACATGAGACATCAATATGTGTAAGTTGAACATTGGTTCAGCCTGGAAAGGCAGAACAACTGGAAGCAAAGGCAAAAGTGGGACAACTCGAAGTGGGGAGGGTACTTCTGGCC
>NW_016107523.1:239898-259821 GCF_001604975.1 Cebus imitator | reverse complement strand
ATGGGAGGCAGGTTTACCCTAAACAGTTCCCAGCTTACCTTTTCCCTTTAGCTCAGTAATTTTTGAGTTCCAAGAGTTATTTTTCTTTCACAGTAACATGAAATGTTAAAGTGAAATTGAGTAATAGGTGCTCGTTAAATATCTGTGTCATTTTCTAAGAAAGCTAAAATACAAAAACATTTTGATTAAGCCTAAGTATAAAGTTTATATACTATGGCATTTTTTTTTTATGGTATAGGGAAGCCAAATATATTTGAGTCTGTAAGTAAAAATTTTTTTAAAAATTGTTTGATGAGGAGGTACATGTTTCTAAATGTTGTGAATTATACTTTTAAAAAATGTTGGTTTGATATAGTTCAAAATTGCTTCCTAGGTTTTTGCAAAAAATAAAGTTACTGAGAGTTAAGATTCTAATTATATATGCAATTAACACTACTAGACGTAGGGAGAAAATTCTGTATGCAAAGTATAGAAGGAAAGTAAGATACGGTTTTGCTGATAAAAATTATAAAAAGATGGAAGGATGTATTTTTGTTTAAAAATAGCATTTTTTAAAATTCAGAGATTATCACAAATTGTTTCAAAATACAGAATTTGGAAGGAAATAGAAATAAGATAGGAAGGTACTAGTAAGTAGGAGAGATGTGAAAAGAAGTTATGAGGAGGCATTATTGGCAAAGAGAGATGAAAAGTGAGAGTAATATTTACTTCTGTATGAGAGAAAACTTTGTGTGGTTAAAATGATAAGGAAAATGGGAAAATACACGTTTGTCCAAATATGCCAGGCCAGGTCTTCATTAGCAACCAGAGCAGTCAGCCTTCACTGACACCTTACTGTCACTCTGATGAATGTGTAAGTTAAACATTAAAGAACTGGAGAAACGTACCTTAGTATAAAGGCTGGAATGTAAAAACCAGTCCATTTAGATACTGCCTGAGCTTTCTCAGACCTTAGAATTTAATTAAAATAATGGAGGCATTCTTGCACACCTTGTTCCCGGACCCACTTTAGATTAAGTAATTTTTCCAAGTCTCTGAAGTAATTGTCCAGACACTGGACCCTCGTTAAAGATTAGATAGAGTGAAACACTGGCTTTTGGCTTGTAGGTGCACTGAATATATATAAGCATTAGGAAAATCTTGTAACTTCGAGTTGATCTAGTGAGTTACTCCAACCATTTCCCTGTAACCAGTTGCAGAAATGAACTCCCTTCTTTCCCAGTCTATCTGCATCTTGTTATTGAACTGTGAGAATGAGCAGCCAGACTTTGTTCTGTCTAGAAATAAATCTGGCAAGCCAGACAGGAGGCAGCTGCACTCAATGGCCAACTGCTTGCAATGAGATGGTCACTGGGAGATTCCCAACAACTGCCAGGTACAGCTTGTCCTGAGGACTCTCCCAAGGAGCTTCCCTGATGCAAAGACCACCCATCCCTCTATTACTGGGCAAGGACAGAGGTTGGGAGTGGACATGCTCGGAAGGATCAGTTAAACTGGATTGTAAGCCAGGGGTCTGTTATTTCTTCTACTTGGGCTCAGGTAGCCACTTGAAAGCCATATGACTTGTTTGTTACCCGCTTTGCATTTGTCTGAGGATTCATTTGCATTTGTTTGTGAAAATTTGTTTGTTCTGTTTGTCCGATATTTGTTAAGTGTAGAGTACTCAGCATGGGCAACACTGTATCTATTCCTACAAATGGTTCTTTAGGGAGGATTTTGTCAGATTGGAAGCACTTTGGTTATCCACCCATGACTAAAAAAATAATCCATGGTAACAGAGCTTGGTCAATGTATGTTTTGGGGTCTGGGAAATGGTGGCCAGTCTGGGATCTTTAAATTTCCATACCCTTTATCAAGTAGAATTGTTCTGCCAGAGGTCAGGCAAATGAGGCAAAATACATTATGTCCAGGCATTTATGTTGTGCTTAATAAGGCTGGTAAAGAAAATGGAAATAAGCTAACGGTGCAGTACACTGCTAAAGTGTGTTCTGACACACAAGGGGAGAGAGGGAAAACCCCTGAAATCCAACAGTTAATGAATACTCTAAACCCCATAGTGGCTGCTTTCCCATCTCAGGGAGGAGAGGAAATGTCACTGCCAGAGTAAAAGGAAGTAGCAGGGCTGCTGTCTTCTTCTTGAACTAAGCAAGGCACTAATTTTGGCTGGGGAGTCACTCAGTCCAAAGCAGGGCAATTTCCACTAGGATAACACCCAGTTGGAGTCAATCAGCTAGGAGCTCCAGCCAGATGTTATTGGGCCTATAATACCGCTGTATTTGCTACACAATGTCCCACCTGGGAAGATGTGCAGGTATCTGGTTTTAATTAAGGTATCTGGTTTTAAATTAAAGCAAAGAAAGAGGTGCAACATCTTCATAATGAAAATCTAGATGACACTCAAGATCCTGACAGGGCGATGGACCCAAATAGGGATAATTGAGAGGACATACATCCCACTGTCACTAACACATATACTACATTCCCTTATTTTCCTGGAGATCATAAATGGTTTATACTATTGGATTTAAAAGATGCTTTCTTTTGAGACACAGAAAGTCAATTGTTGTTTGCCTTTGAATGGACAGATCCTGAAGGCACAATGCAGTTTCAGTATAGTTGGACTGTACTCCCGCAAGGTTTTAAAAACTCTCCAACTACATTTGGAAAAGCCTTCATTTGAAATTTAAGGAGGTTAAGACTGGAAATGGGATATTGTTACAATATGTGGATAATTTTCTAATATCTAGCCCCTCTGAATGGGAATATCAGAATAGTACTATTAAAACTCTAAACCATCTAGCAACCTGTGAGTATACGGTTTCAAGTAAAAAGGCTTAAATATGCCAACAAACTGTGGAATATTTAATTTTTTTTTTGTTTGTTTTTTTTACAAAAGGGAACCAGAGCTCTAACAATGGAAAGGTAAAATACAATCACTTCCATTGCAGCACCCACTACCAGAAGGTAGCTGAGAGGATTTCTAGACATGGCAGGATTTTGTCTGTCGGATATGGATTCCTAACCATGGACTACAGATAAAGCCACTATATGAACGGTTTAAAGGAGCTAACAATAGCACTTTTGACTGGGAGCAAAACACCAGCATGCATTCAAACAACAGAAACATAAGTTAACCCCCACCCTAGCTCTGGGGCTCCCAAATCCTTGTCAGCTCTTTCTACTGTATATGCATGAGAGACTGGGTCTAGCACTTAGGGACCTTATGCAGAAATTAGGAGAAATTAGATAACTGGTGGCCTACTTTTCTAAACTGCTGGACACAGTGACTACAGGCTGGCCCTCATGTCTGAAAGCAGTTGCCACTAACTGCCTATTATTAAAGGAGGCTGAAAAGCGAACCTTGGGAAAGCCTGTTACAATCTGCATGCCTCATCAGGTACTAGTGATACTGGAGCAAAAGAGAGGCTTTTGAGTGACAGCTGGCAGGTTAGGCAAATACCAGGCCAGACTTCTAGATGACCCTGCTGTGAAATTATAAACTACCAGAGCTCTAAACCCAGCTACATTACTACATCCTACCAAGAAATCAGAGGACCCCATGCATAATTGTTTGGAAATTATTGATCAAGCATGTTCTAGCCACCCTGATTTAAAGGACATGGACCTGCTTCAGGCAGACTGGATGTTGTTTGTGGATGGGAGCAGCCTGGTAAACAATGGGAAAAGAAATGCTGCCTATGCCATGGTAACCTTTTCAGAGGTAATAGAAGCAAAGATTTTACCAACAGGAACCTCTGCACAGAAGGCAGAACTGATTGCCCTTGTGAGAGACCTGCAGTTGTCCCAAGTCAACAAGGCACTTGGAATAAATTGGAGACTACAGTCAGCATGGAAACCACTATCTTCTAGACAGACTAAAAGTATAAATCAAACACTAAAAGCAGTTATTGCCAAACTGTGCCAGGAAATTGAACCAAGATAGATTCAGGTACTTGGCATTGCACTGCTCCAGGTAAAAGTGACTGTTAAAAGCAGGATTAAGTCCCTATGAAATTATATATTAGAAGACCCTTTGCTGCTAATCTCTCTCTGATTTCTAGGGTGCCCCTTAATAGAAAGTCATCTATTAAACATAATGTTACTCATTTGGGAGAAATTCTTAACATTTTGCATAAGCTTGCTTCTAACAGGAGCATTGTCTGGTGATCAAATACTGCTAAAGAATGGAGGGTCCAACTCAGCATCTGCAGGAGAAATGGAATGGGCCCTACAATGTGTTACTGACCACCAATTCGGCACTGAATCTGGTGGGCATCAAGTCACGGGTCCACTACTGTTGGGGTTCACTTACATGGCTGGCAAAACATTAGGTAAATATTAGGGAAATCTATAGCTTATAGTCTCAAACCTTTTGGATAGCCGAAAGGTTTTATTGGGACAGGCCAAAGGCCACCAGTCCATTATGTTAGGGAAAAGATAGGGACAATAAAAGACTTTCCCAGTTTAAGTCTGTTTACCCCACATTCCTTTTTCTATACTCTGTTTACTCATGTGAACTTTGTGCTGGGTGGTCTTCTCAGGGGGAGGTCAAAGGGGAATTACCCTTTAATGGTGTTCACTCTGGGCCCTAGAGCCTAAAGCTTTTATCATTCATAAAACCACTCTTTTAACCATGTTAATTATCCACAAGCATGTTGAGTTAGAACCTTTGTTATGAAATTCATACTAAATAAATGTGAGGATGGACAGGCTGTCTTGGTCGATTGGCAGCAGTTGCCATCTGAAAGTAGCGGACGACCATCCCTAGCCCACTTTAATCACTGAACAAGGTGTGAGAGTGCATTTATTGATCCATTGTTAACTCAGGGTCTGGAGGACAGACCTCTGCACGTGGTGATTGACGTCTCAGGTGATGACCCTGATGTGATTGAGGTCACACATCATACACAGGAAGTTCCTACTAGATGAAACATCTATGACAGAGGATACCAAGGCTGCCAAATGGGAGTTGGAAACCATGGAAGGTCTAAGGTTTCTGTTCAAAAGATGATAAGTTATTCTTTTATAATATCTTTCCTCACTATTTCTCTTGTTGTTTCTACTTACACCTCTATCCTTTTCCTATAGTAGGCACAAGATGATGCAAATAGCCTACAGCAAGACGCTTGCTGGATTTATTACCCCTCTCTACTACCACAGGACTACTTTGGTGGATCTCACCCCACACAGGGAAAACTGGGTTTCTTCATAGAAAATCTTAAACAACGGGCCAGCATGCAGATGAGGGGGGTAACTAGAAAAAAAAAAAATTTCGGAATGGCATATAAATAAAACTTTAAATAATCCAGGGCACAGGTTCTTCCTTGAGCTATAGTTAAAACTGAATGTTGTACGTATATTCTCAATAATAAAGAAAACATTTACTTAGCTTTAAAGAATATGAACCAACAGATTAAAGCCATCTATATCCCTGCACTGTCTCTCAATAAATTAATAGCATCTTCATTGGGTGAAGGACCTTTGTCGTGGCAGAAAATTCTGGTGGTCCTAGTGGTCCTCCTGGGCATAGGCTATAACACTACATTGTGGACTTTATTGATGTTGTATATTGTTCCAAGACATTCCCTGAGCTCATAAAATTGTGTTTCAACAGGCACTGCCTTTGAGTCCCTGAAGCCAAGAACACTACCAATGGCAAGTAGATACTTTCCACTCCAATGTCTCTCGACAATGACCCTCTTCAGCAGGAAATTGCCAGAGAGAATAAGTCACCCACCTCCCCTTACTCCTGTTATATTATAGCTTACACTCTTTACTAACCCATAATAGATTAATGCCTAACACTAACATGATAGAGTCTGGGCATAGTGTCTCATGCCTATAATCCCAGCACTTTGGGAGGCTGAGGTAGGCAGATTACCTGAGGTCAGGAGTTTGAGACCAGCCTGGCCAACATGGTGAAAGCACATCTCTACTAAAAATACAAAATTAGCCAGGTATGGTGCCATGAACCTGTAGTCCCAGCTACTCCCAGCTACTCGGTAGGCTAAGGCAGGAGAATCGCTTAAACCTGGGAGATGGAGGCTGTAGTGAGCTGAGATCCCGTTACTGCACTCCAGCCTGGGTGACAGAGTAAGACTCCATCTCAAAGGAAAAAAAAAAAAAACTTACATGGTAGAAATTATACACAAGTTGACAGTGGGGATTGTGTCAGCCCAGATCTCCATTAGCAATCAGAGCCATCAGCCTTTACCGACACCTTGCAGTAAATCTGATGAATATGTAAGTTAAACATTAAAGAAATGTAGAAACTGGCATCTTAGTACAAGGTCTAGAATATAAAAACAAGCCCATTAAGACCCCACCTGGGCTTTCTCAGACCTTTGAATTTAATTAAAATAATGGAGGCATTCTTGCACACCTTATACTAGAACCCGCTTTAAATAAAGTAATTTTTCCAAGTCTCTGAAGCAATTGTCAAGACCCCAGACCCCAGATAAAGATTACACAGAGTGAAACATACATAGTGTTTATATATAAACACTAGGAAAAACTTGCAACTTTGAGTTGGTCTGATGAGTTACTCCAACCTTCTCCCTGTAACTGGTTGCAGAAATGAACTCCCTTTTTTACCAGTCGGTCTGCATCTCATTACTGGACTGCAGGAATAAGCAGCCAGACTCCATTCTGCCTGGGAACACTAAGGCAGAATGCCAAGATGTTTTTTTATGAAAGAAGTATAAGAGAAAACCAAGGTTGAAGCATGTTGTAGAGGATTTGTGGAAGGTAAATCTCATGAAAGAAATTTTATGCGTGATCAACATGGGTAAAATGAGAGGGAGAATTATTTATGTTTCTTTCTAGAAATTGAATATTCATATCAAAATACGCTAAAGCAAGGCTAAAGTTTGAGCCCGTGTGTTGGAACAACAGAAGCTTTTCAGAGCATTGAACTATTCTTTAAGATAAAATTATGAGAGGTCTATTTTTACTTTTTAGATAACTGGCCTAGGAGGCAGAGATTTTATTTTTTAAGATAATTTATTGTGCTTTGTGCCTCTAAATATTTTAGCAGTTTGGCTTGATTTCATAGTGACTTATGATCCTACTTTGATCAAATATTTTAAATCCTTGATATTTGACAAACTTCTCAAATATCAGTGTTAAATTATTTTAATCTCCAAGCAACTTTGGGTCATTCCAGTGATCCCTGGAGTTTTTCAAAGGATCTGTAAAGGAGAGAGATTAAACCGTGGTCATACGTGATATGTTAAATTACATGGGAAGCATTGACAAAATAAAAAATGATGTTTAAACTTCTTCAAGTTATATTAATATAAACATTAATATGTGTTCTAAAATTGTATAAAGTTCCTAGGAATATAATATAACTTGGTAGAGATGCTATGATTCATAATTTTTGTTTAGAAATAACAAATGTCTTTGCTAATTGTGTCATTATGATGAACTCTCATCAGATTTTTAACCATATCCATTTTAATTCTTGATGTCTACTGCTAATTCCTTTATTCTCATGCTTTTCTGAAAGCTTCTTGCAAGCAATTATAATCCTAAAGTATTAGGTCTTTTAGGAACTTTATGGAAAGAATAAAAAAAAAAAAGACCTCTGAAGAGTACAAGTTTCTGATAAGTTTACTTGAGTTTTCAAAATTCTAGTGAAGAAACTGATGGGTTTGTTAAACTGTAAACAAGATCAGAGCTAGAATTAATTACATGAGACAATAAACTGATGACAAAAAAATTGATTTTTAAGACGTCATTTGAAATCTTGCTGGTTCTTTTAGTGTTTTCAAGATTTAAGAAACTGGTTTTTAATCCTAACTATTGCTATCAAAAATTTGGAAAAACATCCTTTTCTAAACAAAAATTGAAATATTTTCTTTTCCTGTCTCCTTGGTCTCTTCAGAATTCAGAAAGTATTTGTGAGTATTCTTATTTTTATGGCAATATGATTATTTGTATAAGTTGAATACAAAATCTGTTTTCTTTGTAACTGGATACACTTGAAAACATTGTTGTATTACCAGACTTTGACTAGAATGTCATACTTGAAAATTTTCTTTGTAACTGGATACACTTGAAAACATTGTTGTATTACCAGACTTTGACTAGAATGTCATACTTGAAAATTTCCCTTTTGAGAATGCCTGGCTTCAAAAATTTCTGGCCTTAGAGTGAGTGAGCAAAAGTTTTCACTTCCTGGAAGACTCAGAAACGTCAAGACATTAGATAATGAAACATTGAATGTCTGCCTTGATTTGACTTATTAGCATTGAGAGATTTTTTTAACGTTCGATCTGAAATTCCTTGTCAAAACTTCCAGCAAGACAAATTTTAAAGTATGTTTATTTATTCTTGCCACACTACATAAGTAATCAGGCTAAATTTGAGACTAAATTTATTTTGCAACCTCTTTGGTCTTGCTATGTTTATCTTTGGTAGAAATGGGAATCACTATAGAGAGAGATAAAAATTAATTTCCAAAAGAAAACTCAGTACACCTCTTATTAGAATGCAGTGCTGTTGATTGTTTTTTTAGCTTTTACTATCTACTTATAGGTGACTGGATTCTAAATTATTCTACTTTTCTCTAGTATCTGGCTACAACTCCAATGAAGAATGAGAACTGCTCAGTTACTGAAGCCCTATAAGCCAAAACTGGACAAATTTTATGTATATTACAAGGAACAAATCTCATGCCAGATCTTTGGGTCACATAGAGTTCACCAGAATATCCTATGCCACACTAGAGGCATGTAAACCTCAAACTAATACAAAAAGTTGACTTCATGCTATAGACAGCTATTCCAAGACCATGAGAACAAGATTTTCTATCATATTGAGGCTCTTACGCGTCTTAATATTTCCTTATGCCTACCTCTTCAACTTGGTGGGAAAATGATGTAGTTAAAATTTCACATTTAGTAGATTTTGCAAGTAACTTGCATTACCTACTTTATTTTAACCCAGTTGTGGAATGCTAGATTATCTATTAATTAAATAGAGAGAAATCTATGCTGTTGACGACCTTGATTGTCAACATAGATAATTACACTGGGTATTGTAGAGTAGACTACTTGGTTCAAAAGTGTAAGCTTTTTGTCTTGTTGTTTGATTTTAGTTGGTTTGGTTTATGGGAACCTGGTTAAGACGCATACTCTGAACTCTCATTATTATCTTCCTGATAATCCTAACAGTAGACTCTCTGATATGCCATATCCACTTAAAATTTTTGAATGTTTCTACATCACCATCAGTCAAACATCAAATGTTCTCTCTGTGGCTATTAACAAGAAAACTCAAAGACCTGTGTAATACTGAGGAGGTCACTATAACCCATAAATGACATACTTAAGACAACAAACACAAAATGATGGTAACCAAGAGTAGCAACGATGTCCTATGGTGATGTCTTATGTAAGTGAGAAGCTGAGAAAAAGAAGGGAATTATCCAATACAAATGTTAGGTGACCATTGTTTTGGACTAAGCTTCTGCACTAGGCCTTAACAGACCAGACTAGAAATGAAAGTAGAACCACCCGTGCTAAAGTTCTATGTCACCATACCCAAACTAAGTTATTATCTGACCTTATGAGAAATCAGGATAAAAAGAGATAACAGCCAATTTTCCAAACAGGCAAGTTTCAATCTTCAGTCAGCATAATAATGGAGTTCCCCTTGCTTCATCCTTACACAGAAAAGGCATGTGTTGATGATCAGAAGACCCCAGAAAAACTGCAAATGCATAAGTGAGATGTAAATGATTATTCTTACATTCCACTGAGTTTTGGCTTAGCTTGCTTTATAGCAATATTAAGCTGAAAGATGGAAGCATTATTGCTAGACTAAATTTTTTATAAATCTGGAGAAATCTGATGGATTTCAAAGTGTTGGACTGTAAAATCAATGAAAAATATGTACATAGTGGTAGCACTTCACGTGCTGACATGAAATGTTACCTAAGTTTTGAGACAAAAGAGTAGGGTTCCAGAAAGAGTATTTTTTTTTTAATATATATATTGGGCTTTTATGAGTTCTGTTGACTTTTTTTTTCTTTACAATTTTGATATGTTAATCTTTCCAATAAAATGGTTTGCCTTTTAGTGACAATATTGCATTTTTGATCAGAGAACGTACAGGAATCTGAACTATCTGAAGCAACAAGCATCATAGAGCCATATTTGCTGTGTTAAAAGTTTTTCTAGAATAAACACAAAAAATAATTGAACTAAGTAATAATAATTACATGGGGTTAATGGACTGGAGTAAAAGAAGCATTCTAGTTATGAAAGAAGATATCTCAAATTGTTCTGGTAGAAGGTATCCAAGTTACTGGCAGTGAATCTATATGAGTCTGCAGCAACAATTCTTGCCTCCTCAGAAGAAAGAATTTGACTGAGGAGCATAAGGCAAAAAAGAGACCAAAGCAAATTTCAGAGCAGTAATGAAAGTTTATTTAAAAAGGCTTTAGAACAGGAAAGAAAAACAGTATGCTGAGAAGAGGCCTAAGCAGGCAACTTCAAGGACAAGCACGGTGCTGAACCTTGATCCTAGGACTTTACAGGCTGGGCCACCTCTGGCATGTTTTGTTTCTTTCCCATGATTCTTCCCTTAGGGTGGGCTGCCTGCATGTGCAGTGCCCTCCTTATCCTTTGGATGTGAGCACACACAGTGTGTTTAGGAAGTTGTGCACATGCCCATCTGAGGCTTTCTTCCCTTTTCCAGTGGCGTGCCCCCAGATGATCATATGCTGGCATTTTGTCTCTTAATGCACATGCCCAGGAAGTTACTTCTCCCTGGATCCTGCATTCAATTAACGCTTAAGTGCAACAGGTGTGGACCATCAGGAAATGGCATTTCCCCTGGCACAAGCTGCCAAGTATCATTTTTAGAGAGGCAATGTGATCATTGTCAAACCATCGCCTGATGTTTCTGGTGGGTGGGGGGAGCACTCCACTGCCCTGCTCGTGACTATCTAACTGTATGTAACATTTCCCTTGTCAAGAGCCCAGTACCCCACATCTGTGAAGTACACTTGATGAAGATCAGTCTTCTATAACTAATTCCCACTAACAAAGCAGTGGTGATTCTGTGGGTCTTGGCCTGTTGCTAGACTCCAAATCTTTGGGGTAAACTTGATGAAGGTCAGTTTTCTATAACTACCTCCCAGTGACAAAGTGGTGGTGATTATGTGGGTCTTGGCCCCTTGCTAGCTCTCAGGACAGGAGGGTGACTCTGTGTTGGTGAAAGCAGTATTTAGCCAAGTCAAAGGGAGACAGAGGCAGGATTTCACATGATTCCTGTCCTACTGATAGGCAGCCTAGGGGTCCCCTGTAGAAGGATGCCTCTTAAATATTGAGAGAACAGTATCCCCCACTGGGAATCTTCTGAAGCTTGATGGCCTAAAGGAAAGGAGACAAATCAGATTATTAGAATTAGAAGAATGTTAAAATGAAATAAGGGAGTATAAACAACTCTAAAAATTCCTGAGGCTGCCAACATGACATGCCCAGGTAACTGGTAGCTATAGACATGCCTGCTAAGACTTGAGTGCATGGAGCTGCCAGCCAATTCCAATGGGTGCTCAGAATTAGAATACTGATATAGATTTTTACACTACCCATCACCTTTGTTTCTCCTGAGCTGTAGCAGGAGATCACTGGTTGGTTCACAGGATAAGCAGGGTTGTTCTAAAATACAGACAAAAACTTAAAAACAACTGATGAGACTAGAATGTAATAGTAGGTGTACCATAACTATGGAAACATAATTAATCTCTCTTCAGTCCTCATTTTTGTTCAAAAGAAATCACGATAGGACTGATTTGTTTAGAAAATAAACTTTAGTCTCATTATATTGGCCTGATTCTTTGCATAAAGTGCAGCAAGAATAGTTACTTTTCGCATAGGCTTTTAAGTTGACTTTGATGGAACTTTGTTTCATAGAAGGAATCTCAGTTAAGACTTTATTTATTTATTTATTTATGAGACGGAGTCTCACTCTGTTGCCAGGCTGGAGTGCAGTGGCACAATCTCTGCTCACTGCAACCTCCGCCTTCTGGGTTCAAGTGATTCCCCCTCTTTTTGAGGGAGGGGATGCCATTAGCCTTACTTAACAAGCTTATCCCCGTCCTCCTTATTCTGCTCTTGGTTATAAAAGTCTAAAGAGGCTAATCTGAAGACCTCCTGCACAGGAGCACTGTGTTCCAAGGCTGATTTTTGTAATTTCCTACCAGTTCATTTTAAGCCAAACAGTTTAAAGTTTGGAAAAATTAACCTTTTCCTGTTTTTAGAGAATGCGTCCAAGGGGTGTATGATGTAGTATGAAGACATAATTACTCATCTTCCACGTGTGAAGAGAGAACAGAGAGGGAAAAAAAGAGGAAAAAGAAAAAAGAAAGCATCCCCTCTTTCTTCCTATTGTCTTAAATGGGGTGTCCCCCATTGTCCTGGGTTCTGTGCTTAACCAGACTTTACTGTGTGCCGTTGATCCCATCTTGCCACAATTACCCACTTGAGAACAGAGGAGATACTGGAATGAACAGTGGGTCCCGGTCCGTCGCTGGGATTGTGGCATTAACTGGTCCTTACTGTGTACCACCCCCTAGCCTTTCATCTCTGTTCATGGTAATCTATTAGCCTGGGACCACCATTCATCTCTGTTCTATGAGTCTCTTGCATCTGTGGCCTTGGGCCAGCCTCCTTGTCTCTATAACCTTAGAGTGACCCTCACTCCGAGCATTTTAGTAATAAAGTGACTTTCTCTTTTCTTAGAAGACTGTTTCTCTGTTAGTTGCTGCAGGGACTGGACTTCTTTCCCCTCTCCCTTAGACTTTAACCTTGAATATATTGATGTCAGTTGAGAAGGGCATGGAAGTGATTAGAAAAATGGAGGCTACAGGAGGAAGTAGAAGGAAGTGAGAGAAATACTCGTGGAAAGCCTTCATATGCTCTTGAAAACAGCAGCTCTTGGATTCAAGAAGGTATTGTTTGTTCACCCTCTGTACATAAAGCAGTAACTTCCAGAGGACTTGGGGCTTGGGGTAAGAATTTTCCTTCTTCCCAATGTGGTGCTAGCTAAAAAGCAAGAGGGTGGAATCCTTAAAGGGCCAGTGTGAAGCCCCATGCAGGCAGACAAGCTGCTTGTGATAACTATCAGAAAACTTAGCCCTTGGGTATAACAGCAGTGAAAAGCACATGGTGAATTCTAAGAAAGTAACCAAACTGGAGTTCCAAGTAATGTCTGTCCTGGCCATGTGCCAGGAGGGATGGGAAGGACTGAAGGTCGCCCGAACTGGCAAAAATAAATATAAACCTCGAGAGATATTCGCAAGGGAGCCTATGCCTTTGCTGCTGCACAAACACAGAGAGCCATGGTGCATCAGTAATAGGGAGTGTGTGTTTAAGAAGTCACATGGCATGCAGAGTGAAAGCAAAGAAGCAGGCTTGTCCCCAAAGTGGAAGGTCCAGTGGATGTACAAAGCCACTTCAGAAAACACACAGAGAAAACAGGACATTGGATGGTGCAGGTTTTTGGAAAACAGTTGATTATATTTGGGGGAAAAAAAAAGCAGCAGAAACCCCAAACATTTCATGGTTTTTAGGCTTTAGCCTCACCACTCTTGGGAGCCTCGTGTCTAAGAGGACCATTTAGTACCTCACATCGTCTCAGTGTAAACCCTAAGGTTCTTCCCAGCCCCAGAAGCCACCCGTCAGGGTGAGCTGATATCGGGAGCCCGTCTGCCAGGAGCTCTCGACCTGCAAGAGGGTTCCAACTTGGATAGGGGGGTGCGTGGAAGAGAAAGAATGATAGACAGATGGGGTCTGGAGGGTTGAAAAGCATATGCTTTACCAACAACTTTATTCGTGCTCAGGGTCAGTATATATATATCTTTTTTAGGTATGTATCTACATGAGACAAAGGGGTACAGAAAGCTTTAAAGTAGAAAAATCAACATCATGGGGTAAGAACAATGGAAAAGTCAGATACACAATTAACCGGAACAGGTAGTGACACTATCTCATCTAAGGGTAAGTCATTTATCTTCTAGAGAAAATCAGCAAAGTTATAAAACGTGACTTAGTAGAAAACTCAATTATCACATACATAAAACATGTCTTAGTAGAAAACTCAATTATCGTACACAATGCATCTCATGACTGCATGGCCATCTGGCGATTGCCCACAAGTTTAACTTTAACCCAAGTCTTTCTCTGTTCCTGCTTTCCGATAGCTCGACTCCCTCAACTGGAGACACTGTGTCTGGGCTCGAGCCCTCCGTATTGTGAGGCCCATTTCCGGGGGGACTCACACGGGAGCGTTCCCCACAAGCTGAGAAATCAGCTGGGGAGAGCAGAGTCACCTATGGCCAAGAGGAATTGTTCTGGGGGTTTGTTGTTAAGCAGGAGAGAGAGTTAAAAGAGGAAAAACCACACACGGGGGACTTGGATGCCTCTAGTCAAAAAAGTGAGGCATAGAGATCTCTTACCACTAAGGAACATATATGAGTCATGTGGCACCAAATATGTTAATGGTGGCAAATATCTGAGTCACATGGCACAAAATATGTGACCAGTGGAAGGTATCTGAGTTCCCAGAGGTGACTCCATACAGGTCAGCAGCAATTTCAATTCTTCCCTCCTCAGAAGAAAGAATTGGACTGAGAAGCATAAGGCAGAAAAAGAGACCAAGGCAAGTTTCAGTGCAGGAGAGAAAGTTTATTTTAAAAGACTTTAGAACAGGAAAGAAAGGAAAGTATGCTTGGAAGATGCCCAAGCAGGTGAATTGAAGGACAAGTGCAGTGTTGAACCTTGATCCTAGGACTTTACAGGCTGACCCATCTGTGGCGTTTTGCACCACTTTCCCATGATTCTTCCTGTAGAGTGGGCTGTCTGCATGCTCAGTGCCCTCCTTACTGTTAGAAATTGAACACACACAGTGTGTTTAGGAAGTTGTGTGCATGCCTGTCTGAGGCTTTCTTCCCTTTACTAGTGGAGTGCCCAACAGAATATCATACTCTGCCATTTTGCCTCTTACTGTGCATGCCCAGGAAATTACTTCTCCCTGGAGTGTACATTCAATTAACACTTTAGTGCAACAGATGTTGACCATCAGGAAATGACCTCTCCTTGCAGCCAGCTGCCAGTAATCATTTTTAGAAAAGCAATGTAATAATTGTCAAATCATCACCTGATATTTCTGGTGAGTTGGGGGAGCCCTCTCCTGTCTAACTATCTGTAACAAAATGTATTTCAGTATTCTCAGCCCAATCATGACTTTAGAAATGGAGAGATTTTTCAAAAGACCTAAAAATAGATGTAAAAATCCTATTTTTCTGTAATCTATGCAATTAATAAACATGGCATATTCTCACTTATTTGTGAGATCTAAAAATCGAAACAATGGAACTCAGATATATGAACTTCTCTCCTACTTAGAAAAAATATATTGCATAAAAAATTAAGATTTCCGTATTTTTTTTTTTTTAGTGTTTGCTTTCCAAAATAAACCTTGATTACAGACAACAGTTTTGGACACCAAATTTTTCATTTTTTTATATGGGTTTGTTTAGATCAAAGGTATTTGACAATCAAAAGCCTGTACATGAAAATTTTGAGTTTATTCCATTTCAAAAGATTGGGGAAGAGAATCAATAGATGTGTAGACTAGGTAATCTTTAGGAAAGACTGGAGGAGAGTTCATGGTCTGGGGAAGACAGGAGTAGTTGATGCAGCAAGGATAAGTGACTTGGGACTATAGAAACTGACAAGGAAGAAATCGGATCTACTGGAGGAGGGGTGAGATAGGAGATTCAGCACTAAAAGATGATTGAGCACTCTTCTTTAGACTATTGAATACTCTCGTGTATAGCACCAGAAAGTTGCATAAATGTGAGCTGGTGCTTACAGAGTGCTATGGTCTGAATGTGTCCCCTAAAATTCACATGTTAAAGCTTAACTACCAGTGTGAAAGTATTAAGAAAGTGAGGCCATTAGGAGGTCATTTACTCATGTGGGAAGAGCCCTCATGAATGGGAATAGTAAACTCATAAAACAGGCTGAAAGGAGTGCCCTAGTCCCTTTTTTCCCCAATTTTTTCTTCTTTGACTGTATGAGGATATAGTATCCACCTTCACTGGGGGCTACAGCAACATGATCCCAACTTGAAAGTAGAGAGTGAGCCCTTAAAAGTAGAGAGTGAGCAAATCTTCTGGCACCTTGATCTTATACCTCCCAGGTCCCAGCTTTGAATGTACTTGTAAGTAATTATTGAGAAATAAATTATTATTTTTGAATTATTTAATCTGTGGGATTTTGTTATAGCAGCAGAAAGAGACTAACCCAGAGATAACACATTATCACAGGCCTTTGAGTGAGGCTTGCCTATAATGAGTAGTTGCAGTCATTGTTTTTGTCACTGTTGAGAGCCAATCATAGTTTTTGAATCCCTGAAAGATTTTCCAGATTAAATCAGAACTACCTGTAATTGACTTGTTCAGTCCATTTTACCTGCTTATATTGACAAATGTCTTTCAGTAATATATGGCCTCGAGGCTCCTAAAACAGAGGGCAGGATCTTGAATATCCAGACTACGCACGTTGGTGGTGGTTATAACTGTTTAGAAGGGAAACCACCTCTAAACTTTTTAGTTTCCATACTTGTATGAGTCCAAAGCAGTGGTCACAATTTGCTACCACACCAATTCCATTATTTGTTTATGTGTTATCATAAAGTGAACAATTCATATTGTAAATGGGAAGTATAATGATGAGAGTAGACACTCATCTGTGATAAATTGTTTTCCGGTGGAGTCATGAGTCTTGAAAGATACGTAAAAAATTTCCAGGCTTGGGTCAGGATATTGGTGTGAGTGTATATATCTAACAATAGAAAATGGATATTTTAAACATGAAAAGACTGCAAATATAAGGAGTCATTAGATTTTCAACGGAGTGTGAACCCTATTGTGAACTGCACTTGTGAGATGTCTAGCTTCTGCACCCCTTGAGAGAATGCAACTAAATCCTGATGACCTGAGGGGGAACAGTTTTATCCTGAAACAATCTCCTACCCCCAGTCCCTTGGAAAAAGTGTTTTTTTCCATGAAACTGGTTCCCAGTGCCAAAAAGGGTGGGGGCAGCTGCTTTATGCCAAGGAAATTTTTAAATCCCCTATTGAGGAATTTTAAAGAGATGAGTGAAATGATAACATTTGCATTTTAGAAAGATTGTGCTGTGATCAAGGATGTTCAAACAGAAAAGAGACCTTTGAAATATTATAGACCTTGAGTCTTGCTTGAAGTGAAATTAGAACCAAGATACATGGTTCTTTTGAAGGTACTTATGATTATTAAGAATCTTCTGCTGTTGCTATTTTTATTTTATTATTTATTTATGCAAGTTTGTGTGTGCGTGTGGCAGGGTTTTGCTCTGTCACGCAGGTAGGAGTGCAGTGGCATGATCGTGGCTCACAGCAGTCTCAACCTCCTGAGTTCAAGTGATCCTCCCACCTCATTTTTTCATTTTTTTGTGGAGATGAAGTCTCACTATGTTGCCCAAGCTGGTCTTGAACTCTTGGGTTCAAGCAAATCTCCTGCCTTGGCCTCCCAAGTGCTGGGATTACAGGCTTGAGCCACCACATCCAGCTATCGCTATTTTTAATATTTTGTAATAATTTTGTTCTACATTTCATTTTTATGAGCATATAATTTTTATTACAGGTCTGTTGTCCTTTACTTCATGTGGACCATAAAGTCCTATTTTATATCTAGTATACTGAGTCATGGTGATTACAGGCAGGAGAGAAAGAAAATATTTATTGACCACTTTCTTTTGAATATGCACTCTGCTAGGTTCTTTTAATTTATAGATGCCTAAATGATATTCAGTAAGAAATAGTTAAAGAGGAATAAAAGTTTAGCTGATGTATCTAGAAATAAAGAGCTACTGTTCTTTGTTTTGTTTTGTTTTGTTTCAGCAAATATGTGATGGTGTTTGCTTTTCAGCCTGAAGGGACTATATATTTCATTTTCAAGCACAATCAAGAAATAACCTTTCTTACTAAAGAATATTTAACGTTATTTCACACAGCACAACATGTAAAGAATGTATTTTGTTGTAGTGAGTTAGTGAATATAGCACATATACACAAGCCACCAAGTTATTAAAATAGAAAAGAAAAACATTTATAGAGGCACACAAAGACAAGAGTCACACCAAGAATAACCACTTGTTAGCAAAGGGCAGAAAAGACCAGAACAAAAATATTCTTGAAGTCAATTCAACAACAGAAGAAAAAGGAATAAAGACTGTCACAAAAGAGTGTCTACTTTTAGTAATATTAGGTCAAGGATTTCCCATTGCTCTTTAGTAAGGGGCCATGGCAAAGTTCAATAAAAACCTTGACTGTAAGGTGTTCACTCTTGCTATTTGTAAGGCTAGATTATGCTATTAATCTTTAACGGAGGTTCTTCTAGTCGCAACAAATTCCTTTTTGTCTTTACAAATCTCTTACTTAAACATGCCGTCCAAATATTGTTCTAAATAGATAGCTGGTTTGGATGATCCTTTTAAAGCTTTTAATCAAGATTTTGATTCCCAGAATGAAGCATGCACGGTAAACCATATCCCTCACAGATGCTTGTTTTTGCTTAATAGAACTAATTATTACATCTTCTACTTGATCCACACAACCAGTTTATAAGATGGGAGTTTTATTCACATTTTACAGAAAAATTTAAGTTCAGAAACAATTATGTGTCTTAATCAAGACCACATATCCAGTAAGAAGTAGATATAGGAAGCAAACATAAAATTAGGTAATTTGTTTTATTTTCAGTTGTCTTACCTTTTTAATATTCTTTAAACTGGAACAGTTTCTGAGTCTTTCACTGTATATCTTGACATTGATGTTTTTGAATTGCACAGGCCAATTTTTCATAGACTGTCTTAGTCCACTTGAGCTTCTATAAGAACCTACCATAGACTGGCTGGTTTATAAACAACAGAAATTTATTTCTCACAGTGCTGGATCCTGAAAAGCTCCATAATCTAGACACCAACAGATTTGGTGTCTGGTGAAAGCTGGCTTGCTGATTCATAAAGGGCTGTCTTCTCATTGTGTCCTTACATGGTGGAAGGGGAAAGAGAGTCTTTTGGGGTCTCTTTTATAAGTGTACTACCCTCATGATCTATTCACTTATCAAAGATCCTACCTCCAAATATCATCACATTTGGGGTCAAGACATACATTTAGCCTATAGCATAGACTATCCAACTTGAGGCTTTAAATTTTTTTTATTGCATTTTAGGTTTTAGACTACATGTGAAGAACATGCAAGATTGTTGCATAGGTACACATGTGACAGTGTGATTTGCTGCCTTCCTCCCCTTCACCTATATCTGGCATTTCTCCCCATGCTATCCTCCCCCAACTCCCGCCTACAGGAACATAAATTTAAAATTAAAAAAAAAAAATTATGATCCTGGGTATATATTCAAATGTTTATAATTTTTTTTTTAATTTTAAATTTATGTTCCTGTCGGCTGAGATTCAGGTCATACAATTGTGGCAGGAATATCACAGGAGTTATGCTAAGGTGATCATCTGGATAAAATGTTGTCTTCCAGGTTACTCCACTATCAAGTTACTATTTTTCCCCCTTTGTAATTAAAAAGTATTTTGTGAGGTGATAATTTGAGACCATGTAAACATATTATTATTTCTTAAGTTTTTAACTAAGAGATTTAGAATCCATTGATGATTCCTGCCTGAAATATTTATTACTATGATGATTGCTGTCATGGCCCATTTTATGCAGCTATGCCAGAATACCACAGACTGGGTAATTTATAATGAACAGAAATCTATTTGTCTCATGGTTCTAGAGGCTGGAAGTCCAAGATTGAGGGGCCACATTTTTCCTGTGTTATCTCATGGTGA
>NW_016107523.1:230905-238783 GCF_001604975.1 Cebus imitator | reverse complement strand
CTGCTTGATTGATTCGGCTGTTAAAACTTGTGCATAGTTCGCGAAGTTCTCGTGTTGTATTTTTCAGCTCCATTAATTCACTTATATTCCTCTCTAAATTGTGTGTTATTGTTAACATTTCTTCAAACCTTTTTTCAAAGTTCTTGGTTTCTTTGCAGTGGGTTAGAACAAGTTCTTTTAATTCCCAGAAGTTTCTTATCATCCACTTTTTAAAGCCAGTATAATTTTACGTGACTGAAAGACACAGTGATTAACTTCATCAAGTATGTGGAAATTCATTAATTTGAGGAAATCTCTCTTTTTAGATTTTTTTTTCACCTTCTATTCATCCTTTCATGGATAATTTTTGAATGTTTCTTTTATCCTATAGGTGGCTTTCAATTACTTTCTCTCCTACCAATAACAGTGCAGGAATCTTACAGAAAATATTTGTGGCTCTGTCTCAGGGTATGAGAAAATAAAAAAATGTGAGTCTAATTTGTAAATTACACTCACATTCTTTAATGACCCTCCCATTTCCTTCTTATTGAATTAGCATAATTTCTATAAATTGGCTTTGATTCTTTACTTTGATGCCTCACATGGTCGTTCTTCCCAAATTTCCATTACAGTTTTGTTCCTGTCTGTTGTTGTTTTGCTCATTTATTATTCATTCGTGATCTATTATTACTTACTTTGTGTTGACATCTATTTATTGATTCTCATTATGTATCAGATACCGTATAAGTCAAGAAGACAAACATCAACGAATAGGGCACAAACAATCATTATCTTTCATGGCACTTTAGCAACAAATAATCATTATTACAAACCTAATACTTTAATGTCCATTATACTGTATGCTATAAAGGAAAACAATAGAACTAAGATTATAATGTGGAAATTATCAAATCTAAAAGGACAGAAAAATCTTCATCATAAAAATCATATTTCGGTAAAGCCAATTATGAGTAATACAAGTTAGCACAAGTAAGAAGTAAAAAAGGGAGAGAAATTTAGGTATACAAAATAATACATGAGAAAACTCTGGAAGGAACAACTTGTTGGAAATGCTACAAATTGGTAATGTGTCTAAACGAGAAAATAGTAAGAGATGAAACTGAAGAGTTGGGCAATAATCAGATTATGCAATGCTTTGTAGTACATTACAGATTTTGGATTTTATTCTAAGTACATGTAGTTTGTGTAAGGCTACAGTCGCGCAAAATGATCCAGCTGGTAATTATTAGATAATTACATCTCTTTCATGGTCTGCTTTAATGCTGTGATCTTAGGAACTTCCAGTAGCTAGGCATAAAACTACCTATGTATTTCCTAGAATCCAATTTGAGTTGGTGCCTTGGTACTCATCTCTTAGAGAACAGTGGGCAGATATTTATTAAATAAGCTTTAAGCAACATTGCGTAATACAAGGTTAGTATAAACATTTCAGTGATTTGTAAAGCTACCACTTATAAAAGCATACATAGATATTGTGAATAGAGTGGGGTTTTTTATGAGACAGGTCTCATACTGTTGTCAAATATGAATAAGTTTTTTTGGAAATGTGTAAGACAAGTAGGGAAAACTGTTAAGTATTAAACAACATAAATTTTTAAGGAGATCATGTTCATGGTTTGGAAAGACCAATGTAAAAATGTCGGTTTTTAAAAATTTCATGTATGCTTTCCATGAAATCCTAATTAAATTTACAAATGCCTTTTTAGTGAAAACTGAAAATCTAATTCTTCACGTTATGTGATAATTCAATGGATAAAGCCTAACCAAAAAAAAAAAAAGTAGGTGAAAAATAAACTGGAAGGATGAATTCCACAGGATACCAGGACTTATTGTAAAACCTTTGTAATTGATCCAGTGTATTCTTGGTCCAAGGATAAAAACCATGCCAGTGGAATAGTATAGAGAAGCAAGAAACATTTGGACAATTACTATATGACAATGGTTTATGCAGAGCATGAGGACAGTGATATGTCTTTTCTGTTTGTTTGTTTTTAAAATAAATGACAGTGGCTTAGTTGAAAGCCTATATAGAAAACAATAAACTTCATACCTACATCACACCATTCACAAAAATCAATATTAGCTGAATTGCAGATCTAAATGTGAAGGGCAAAACAATATGTTTACCAATAAGACAACAGAAGAGGTGAGTAGAGGCAAGGCTACATTAGGCTAAGGAAAAAAATCTAGGTGAAAAATGTTCAAAGGTATATATTATTTCAGAGTAAAAAGGATTTTTTATATATGACACAAAATGTATGAATAATTTACACTACATTAAAATTAAAAATATCTGGTATTCTGAATATGAAAAAGTAAGTCACACAGTGGACAAAGATATTTGCAACACATATTAAAATAAGGGACTTTATTTAAAATATGTAAAGATTCTTACAAGTCAGTTAAAAAGTCACACAGCACTATATAAAAATGATCAAGAGACTGGAACAGTTACTTCACAAACCAGGGAATTCATTTGAACAATAAACATGAAAAGGTAATCAATGTCATTGTTCATCAGGACAATTAATATTTTTCTTTTTTAGTTTAGGTATCTTGGTGGAAGGCTAGCATAACAGAGTCTACATTCTGTTCCTTGAAGATTCCTGTGGAGCACATCTACAAAACAGATTTATCTCATTCTGGGTTCCTCAAAAGTCTCATTATTACAGCATGAACTCAAAGTCGAAAATTTCATTAAAATCTCATCAAATCAATAGTCCCACATCTCAAAATTTAATTTATATAAGTCACCTATGGGTGAAGCTCTAGGTATAATCTGTCTTGGGACACAATCCTTCTCCCTCCCTGGATTTGCATAATTAAAGAATCAAGTTACCTTATCCCAGAATGCAATGACAGAAAAGGCATAAGATAATAGTTACAGACATTCTGCTTTAAAACAAAAGAAAGCAAAAGAGAAAGGGTTCCCAGAATTTAAAACGTATCCAGACAAACTCCATCAGCTGTCAAGGCCTTGTAATGATCCTGTGTGGTTTTTCGCTCCCACCTTGGGGCTCAAAGCTCCACTCTCTGGACTTGTCATTGATCTTTCCTAGAAAATCCCAACTCTATATTTAACTTTTGCGAGGTAGCTGACAGACAGTATTCTTGAGCTTCCTAGATACTCTCTGCTTTGACTGGACAGTTCTTTGAGTCACACCCAGAATCTTGTAAAAGAGCCTTTTGTGTAAAAATACTGTGACTTTGGGGAGTGATGGCACCAAAATTTGGGAGTAGATGCAATCTGGCTTCACTGTACTTCAAAGAAAACCAAAATAATCTTCAACACCAAGATCATCCCTGGCAATATTCCAGAACTCAAATATGAAGATAAGAGGATTTCTGGGCCACAGAAAAGTGAAAAACTCCAATCAGATGAAAAGAGAAAAGGAATTCTCTCTCCTTGAGGCCCCTCTCCCAATCTACCAGGCACTGCATATTGATAGTTGCTTTAGGACCCACAATTTCTTTTTTTTAACTTTTGCTTTTTAAAATTTTTGGTTGAAGTTCAGGGGTACATGTGAAAGTTTGTTATATAGCTAAATTGCATATTATGGTGGTTTAGTGTACAGATTGTTTTATCACCGAGGTAGTAGCTATAGAATACCACAGGTGGATTTTTTATCCTTTTCCTCCTCCCACCTCTACCCTCAAGTAGGCCCTGGTGGCTGTTGTTCCCTTCTTTATGTCTAAGTGTTCTCAATGTTTACCTCCCACTTTTAGGTGAGAACAAGTGCTATTTGGTTGTTTGTTCCTGTGTTAGTTTGATTAGGAAGATGGCCTCCAGTTTCATCCATGTTGCTGCAAAGGAAATGATCTCATTCTTTTTTATGGCTGTGTGGTACTGCATGGTTTATATGTACCATATTTTCTTTATCTAGTGTTTTGTTGATGGGCAGTTAGGTTGATTCTGTGTCTGTTAGTTTGAATACAGCTGTGATAAACCTATATGTACGTATGTCTTTATGGTAGAATAATTTATATTCCTTTGGGTATACACTCAATAATGGGATTGCTGGGTTGGATGATAATTCTGCTTTGAGTTTTTTGAGAAATCCCCAAACTGCTTCTCACAGAGGCTGAACTAACTTACCTTCCCACTTGCAGTGTAAAACTATTGCGTTTTCTCTTCAACTTCACTAGCATCTGCTAATTTTTGACTGTTTAGTAATAGGCATTCTGACTGGTATGAGACAGTAGCTCATTGTGGTTTTGATTTGCATTTCTCTATTAGTGATGTCGAGGATTTTTTCATGATTATTGGCCATGTTCATGTCTTCTTTTGAAAAGCGCCTGTTCATGTCTTTTGCTCACTTTTTAATAAGGTTTTTTGATTTTGTTTACTTGTTTAACTTTCTTATAGATACTGAGTATTAGACCATTGTTAGATGCACAGTTTGCAAATATTTTCTCCTACTCTGTAGGTTGTCTGTTTACTCTGTTGATAGTACCTTTTGCTCTGCAGAACCTGCTTAGTTTAAATAAGTTCCAATTGTCAAGTTTTGTTTTTTTTACAATTGCTTTAATATCTTTACCATGAGGTCTTCACCATGGCCTATGTCCAGAATGGAATTTCCTAGGTTTTCAACTAGGGTTTTTACACTTTTAGCTTTTACATTTAATTCTTTAATCCATCTTGAATTGATTTGTATATGGTGAAAGGAAAGGGCCCAGTTTCTATATTCTGTTTATGACTGGCCAGTTATCCCAACAACCCCTTCTAAGAGCCATCTGATCTCATAAATAGCTTTAGCAAAATTTTAGGATACAAAACCAGTGTACAAAAGTTAGTCGCATTCCTATATACTAACAATATCCTAGCTGAGAGCCAGATCAAGAATGCAGTCCCAGTCACAACAGCCATGCACACACGAAAATAAAGTACCTAGGAATATATCTAACCCAGAAGGTGAAAGATCTCTACAATGAGAATTACAAATACTGGTCAAAGAAATCAGAGATGACACAAATAAATGGAAAAACATTCCATGCTCAGTGATAAGAAGAATCAATATTAAAATGGCCATACTGCCCAAAGCAATTTATTGATTCAATGGTATTTGTATTACACTACTAATGTCATTCTTCACATAATTGGGAAAAAAAAACTGTGTTAAAATTCATATGGAACCAAAAAAGAGCCTAAATAGCAAGGCAATAGTAAGCAAAAAGAAGAAAGCTGGAGCCATTATGTTTCTAACTTCAAACTATACTACAGGGCTACAATAACCCAAACGGCATGGTACTGGTACAAAAAGAGACACATAGACCAATGGAACAGAACAGAGAGCCTAAAAATAATGTGACACACTTACAAACATCTGATCTTTTACAGAGTGTCTGTACAGCAAAAGAAACAATCATTATAGTGAACCAGCAACCAATAGAATGGGAAAAATTTTTTTCAATCTACCCATCTGACAAAGGGCTAATATTCAGAATGTACAAAGAACTAAAACAGATTTATAAGAAATAAACAAACCAATCCAAAAGTGGACAGAGGATAGGAACAGACACTTTTCAAAAAGAAGACATATATGAGGCCAATAAACATGTGAAAAAGTGCTCATCATCACTTGTTATTAGAGAAATGCAAATCAAAACCACATTGAGATCCTACCTCACGCCAGTTAGAATGGTGATTATTAAAAAATCTGGAGACAACAGATGCTGCAGAGGATGTGGTGAAATAGGAACACTTTTACACTGTTGGTGGGAGTGTAAACTAGTTTAACCATTGTGGAAGACAGTGTTGCACTTCCTCAAGGACCTAGAAATAGAAATTCCATTTGACCCAGCAATCCCATTACTGGGTATATACCCAAAGGCCTATAAATCATCTATTATAAAGCCACATGCACACGTATGTTCATAGCGGCACTGTTTACAATAGCAAAGACCTGGAACCAACCCATATGCCCATCGACGATAGACTAGACAAGGAAAATGTGGCACATATACACCATGGAATACTATGCAGCCATGAGAAACGATGAGTTCATGTCCTTTGTAGGGACATGTATGAACCTGGAAACCATCATTCTCAGCAAACTGACACAAGAACAGAAAATCTCACACCGCATATTCTCAGTCACAGGTGGGTGTTGAACAATGATAACACATGGACACAGGGAGACGAGCATCACACACTGGGGTCTGTTGGGGGGGGCACAGGAGGGATAGCGGTGGGTGGGGTGGTCGGGGAGGGATAACATGGGAAGAAATGCCAGATGTAGGTAATGGGGGGATGGAAGCAGCAAACCACATTGCCATGTGTGTACCTATGCAACAATCCTGCATGATCTGCACATATACCTCAGAAGCTAAAGTACAATAATAAAAAAAAAAGATTGAACCATGAAGAAATAAAAAACCTTAACAGTCCAGTAACAAGTAAGAACATCAAAGCAGTAATCAAATATCTCCCAACAAAGGAAAGCCCAGGACCTGACAGTTTTTACAGCTGAATTATACCAAATATTTAATGAAGTGATAATACCAATGCAATTCAAACTTTTTCAAAAAAATTGGAGATGTGTGAATACTTCCAAGCCCATTTTATGAGGCCAGCATTACTCTGATACGAGAATCAGACATGGATACAGCAAGAAAAACATGAAACTACAGGACAATATTCCTGATGAACAAAAATGGAAAATTCCTTAACAAAATACTAACAAACCAAGTCCAATGACAAATTTAAAAGATTACTCACCATAATAAAGTGGTATTCATTCTAGGGATGCAAAGTTTGCTGAACATACACAAATAGACACATCACATCAACAGAAGAAAGTATAAAAGCCATCTGATTATTTTAATAGATGCTGAGAAAGCATTCAACAAAATTCAACATCACTTTATGATAAAAAAAAAAGAACTCTCAACAAACTTTATACATACCTCAAAACAATGAAGACCATATATGACCTGGGGGTGGTGGCTCATAGTCTCAGGACTTTGGAAGCCAGAGGTTGGTGGATCACTTGAGCCCAGGAGTTTGAGATCAGCCTGGGGAGAATCACCTGTGCCTGAAATGCTGTGGCTGCAGTGAGGTTTGATTATGCCACTTCACTCTAGCCTGAGTGGCAGGGTGGGATGCTGTCTCAAAAAATAAATGAATAAAAAGACCATATATGACAGTGTCACAGATAGCATCATACTGAATGGGGAAAGTTAAGTACCTTTTTTCCAATATCTAAAACAAGACATGAATGCCTACTTTCATCACTTTTTTTCAACATAGTACTGGACATCCTGACCAGAGCAATTATGCAAAAGAAAAAAATAAAGGAAATCCAAACTGGAAAAAAGGAAGCCAAATTGTCCTTGTTCACAGGTAAAATGATACTTTATTTACAACAATCCAAAGACTCCATCAAAAAACTTTTAGAATTGAAAAGTGAATTCAGTTACATTGCAGGATGCAGAACCATTATACAAAATTTGTCGTTTATAGATGCCAACAGCAAATGAATAAAAAATAATTCAAGAAAGTAATCCAATTTATAATAGCTACCCAATACATAAAATATCTAGGAATTAGTTTAAACAAAGAAGTGAAAGCACTATACAAGGAAAACTACAAAACACTGATGAAAAAATTAAATGGGACACCCAAAAAAGGAAAAGATACTGCATGTTCATGGCCTGGAAGAATTAATATTTTTGAAAGGTGAGCGATCTACAGATTTAGTGAAATTATTACAAAAATGTCGATAATATTCTTTATAGAAATAGAAAAAAAATCGTAAAGTTAATATGGAACCACAAAAGTTCTCCAAATACCCAAAAGAATCCTGAGCAAAAAGAATAAAGGTGGAGTTATTATGCTATCCAATTTCAAAATATACCACAAAGCTCTAATACTCAAAA
>NW_016107523.1:172802-230818 GCF_001604975.1 Cebus imitator | reverse complement strand
GCCAATTCATTTTTTTTTTTTACAGGGTTTTTTGCCGAGGCTGGAGTGCAGTGACACAATCTCGGCTCACTGTAACCTCCACCTCCCAGGTTCGAGTGATTCTCTTGCCTCAGCCTCCTGAGTATCTGGGATTACAGGCATATACCACCATGCCTGGCTAATTTTGTATTTTTAGGAGAGACGGGGTTTCTCCATGTTGGTCAGGCTCTTCTCGAACTCTCGACCCCAGGTGATCTACTCACCTTGGCCTCTCAAAGTGCTGAGATTGCAGGCATGAGCCACCACACCTGGCCCAGCCAATTCATTTTTAGCCAAATTGCCAAGAGCATACATTGTGAAAAGATAGTATCTTCACTAAATTGTGCTGGAAAAACTGGAGAAACATGCAGAAGAATGAAGTTGGAGCGTTATTTCTTGTCATATACAAAAATAAAATCAAACTGAATGAAAAACATAAATCTAAGACCAAAAACCATGAAACTACCAAAAGTAAGCCTTCAGGAAGCACTTTGGGATACTCGTCTGAGCAAAGATTTTTGGGCAAGACTTCAAAAGCACAGGCAACAAAAGCAAAAGAAGATAAATGGGATTATATCATGCTAAAAAGTTTCTGCAAAGCAAATTACATAATCAACAAAGTGAAGCGACAACCTACAGAATGGTAGAAGAAACATTGCAAACTACTCATCTGACAAGGGACTAATAACCAGGATATATGAGGACTGCAAATGACTCAAGAGCAAAAACAATTAAATAATTTGCCTAAACAATGGGCAAATAATTTGAATAGACATTTCTCAAAAGAAGAAATGCAAAGGATCAATAGGTATGTGAAAAATGCTTAGTATCACTAATCATCAGAAAAGTATAAATTAAACCACAATGAGATTTCATATCTCTTTGGTTCAAATGGCTTTTATCAAAAAGATAAAAAAGTAATGGACGCTGGCGAAGATGTAGACAGAGGGAAACACTCATCACTGTTAGCGAAAGTGTAAATTAGAACAACCGCTATGAAAAAAGGATTGAAGTTCCTTAAAAACAATAAAAATATATTTACCATATGATTCAGTTATTCCACTGCTGGGCATATATTTGAATGAAAGAAAATAAGTGTACTGAAGAGATATCTGCACTCCCATTTTTATTGCAGCACTTTTCCCTGTAGCCAAGGTATGAAGTCATCCTAAGTGTCCATCAATGGTTGAATGGATAAAGGAAACGTGCTACATGTACACAAAGTAATATTATTCAGCCACAATAAAGAATAAAATCCTGTCATTTGCAGCAATGTGAATGAATCTGGAGGTCATTATGTTAAGTGAAATAAGCCATGCACAGGGAAGCAAATACTGCATGTTCTCACTCATATGTAGGAGCTACAAAAAGGGGTATCAATGGAGATAGGGAATAGAAGAATAGCTACCAGTGACTGAGGAGGACGTGGGGGTTTGAGGAGGGAATCAAGAGAAGATGGTTAATGGGTATCAAGTGAAGTTAAATAGACGGAATAAGATCTTGAATTTGATAGTACAGTAATTTGACCATAGTTATCAATAATCTATTGTGTAGTTCAAAGTAGCTAACAGAGAAAAACTGGAATGTTCTCAACATAAAGAAAATGTAAACCTTCGAGGTGATGAATATACCAATTGTTCTGGTTTGATCATTGTATGCTTGTATCACATGTACCCCAATATGTACAACTGTTATGTTTCAATGAAAAGAATTAATTTAGTATACATGAGTAATAACAACAAAGCACTATGACCTTGCATCTTACTGATCTTTAGGGCAGGGGCAACAGTAGATCTCCGAATATTAGTGTCTTTTGCAAACAGGACAGGCTGGAAAGTTCCCTAGTCATCAAGACCTGTTTCCTTTTTGCTTAACAGTTCTTCTTTCAATTTCTCTCTTTCCTTTTACATTTTACTATAAACATCAGGAAAAAATCAAGCTGTACCTTTAACACCTTTTTGGAAATCTCCTCAGCTAGATATCCTAGTGAATTTTCTATTGCTTCTGCTTTTCATATAAATGCAGGACACAATTGCAATAAGATTTCTGCCTCTATGTGAGAAGAATTCTCTAGTTTACTGTAATAATTTTATCCCTTTCTTCTGAGCCTTTACTGGAAGCATTCTCCAAGTGCAGACTTCTACAAGCTGTGTGTTCAAGTCAACCTAGGATTTTCTACTTCTCAATGTTTTTGCAGCTTCCACCCCCTCCCAGTTCCAAAGTCATTTAAGCATTTTTAGATAACTAGTACCTCATTTATAATATCAAAATCTGTGTTAGTTTGTTAATGCTGCCTTCATAAGTTACTACAAACATAGCACCTGGAAAAATCTCCTAATTTATTATTTTACATTTCTGTATATCACAGATTCTGTACAGGTCTTACTGGGCTATGATCAATATGTTGGCAAGGATGCCTTCCTTTCTGTGGATTCTAGAGGAGAAATTTTTCTCGCTCATTTAGATGGTTCACACAACTAAATTCTTCCAGTTGTGAGACTAAGGTCTGACATTCTTGCTGGCTGTATGTTGAGAGTCATTCCCAACTTCTAGAAGTTGTCTATATGTTTTAACTCCTTTCCTCCATTTTTAAGTCCTTCTCATGCTTCAAATATCACTGAACTTCCTTTATGCATCCTCTTTTGACACATCTCTATTCTGCTCACAACCTAAGAAGTTTATCCACTTTTAAGGACTAATATAATTAGANGTCTTCCTTCTCTGCTTTTAATTGCCCAAGTGACTACATTGGGTTTAACTGGACAACCCAGAATGATCTCGCTATCTTGGAAACTAATTGCATCTTTAGCTTTAACTTCCATTGCCATTATCATATTCACTGGCATGATGTTAGAGATAACGAAATAGACATATTTGTAGTTGGGGGCATTATTCTTCCTTACACTCAAAATTGTTTTTAAATGAGGTTCAATTTATCCAAGATTATTTCTCACCCATTTATGAAATCATGAATATACCCTCAGCTGAACCCTGCTAAAATTATCTCAAAAGTAGCTCTGAAGTGATAGGCTACAACATTCTATCACCCTTCTTTTTACTTTTATATTTAGTCACATCCAGTCTCCCTTCACGGAGACAAAGAAGTTAGAGAAGAATATCTTTTCCCTTCCTTGGATTAACAGTTTTATCTGCCTCCATTCAGACTCAACTCAACCTACAGGTCTGAGATCTACCCTACTGCTACAACTCAGTCCTATGCACTGACCATTGACTATTGTCTTGATATTCTTCTTTCTTTAAGTGTGGGTAGATCAGAAGAAGGAAAGCTTCAAACTCTCATGGGATAGGAAAGTGCATGTTATATTCCTTACCTCCTACTCACCAATAGAGGCATAAACGTAGCCATCACACGGAGTCTGTTGTCTGATGATTCTGCACTAATTTTTATAGCCTATTTCTTCTATGTCTCAGGTTTTTTCATTTTTAGTTATATATTATCATTGTAATCATAATTATTAAATTATTATTTTATTAAGATAAAGCAAGATGAGTATGATACACTTCCACCTTATCTTCTTTCTTGTTTAATAACGTGTAAGACAAATCTGTAGTGATCAGAATATTCTAACCATTGGCTAAATCTGCAAAATTAATAGCAATAATGAGTCTTTCAGTTACTAGTAACTAGATAAATCAAATTTATTTTATTTTTGGGTGGCAGTGGTTTCTTGGGTTACTGGACATCTATGATATGATGAAGCGATCTCATTGTCTGGGGTAACACCTGAGGTTTGTTCTCTCATGACCACAGAGATTAAGGACGTGGACACCCAAAGGGTGAGGTTTAGAGCAGAAACATAATGGGTAAAAGAAAGCTAATGTCTTTCTGCTAATAGAGAGGGGTCCCAGAAAAAAAAAAGGTTGCCTTTTTACAGTTTGGATACAGAGGCTTTTATAAGAAACCGATAAGGGGCTGGATGTCTCATTTCCATAAGGCATGCATTTCTGAGAGTTCCATCCCATCCTAGTGCGCATTGGGGCTCTTAGCTTGAGTTACTCCGTGTTGCTTTGTTCCCCTTTCTGCACATGTGTCAGGGGACAGAATTATCCATTGCAAGCATGTCTGGGCAAGTCTCCTGTGTAATCTTTCTTATCCACATGGCCATGGGGATGTCTTAGGCAAGTCCCCTGGGCAAAGTCCCTTATCTGTGCCTGTAACATTATTTTTCAGGCTGCTCTTTTGTTTGAAAGAATTTAAATAAGACCTACTCTAAAACCGAGGACCCACCTTAACTGTCTGAGTGACCAGTTTCTTAATTTCTCCTCTCTCGCTGGTACAAACGTTGGCCTCCAGTATTCAAGAAGCAAGCGAAGGCATCTATCGGCAGGATTAGAGACACACATAGGAAATTGTAACTTAATTTAGAAGAAATATGTATGTGAAAACATGCAAACTAAGCAGTTCTGCCATATAGTATGTATAAAACAGAATAAATTGTATTCCTCTACCGTTTATTTTATAACTTTTTGTGATATAAATCTAAAACAATCTACTCATATTGTTGGTAAGCATCTTTTATGATAATAAATCCTTTTAGAATCCAAACTATAACAAAAAGAATAAATTTAATAAAGCATTAAATATTCAACATATATCTTAAGTAATTTAAGAAAGAAAAAGTACCTTGCACAGGGTTTGGTTGACATAATCTTCCTCCAAGAGGGCTATAACATCACTGAAAACAAAAAACAGAAGACACATGAAAGTGAGCTGGAGTAGAATGTACTTTAAAGATTGATAGTTATTTTAAAAACTTATTCTTACAACCACTAATTTAGCCTGCAGATACAGAAGGAACAAATGCATACCCCTCTGTGAATCATGAGTTTTCTTATATCAAATGATTATATTTCTAAATTAATTTCACTTATTTTTTTTCAAAGTTCATTCATTTATTGTATAACGTTTACTCAAGGGTTTGATGTGTTACAGTACTGTGGTAGGCATTAAAGTCTTTAAAGTAATGTTAGGTAAATATTTAAGAGCTAACACACTGTAGTCTTAGTTTCTACCTATTGTTATTTAGTCTTTATTATATGATGATCTTTCTACCTGTAATAGCATCTTCTTATTCCCCTGAGAACTTCTCATTATTTAGAAATTTAGAAAAACAAAAACATAGAGAAATCTTACATGTAAGGGTCAGCTTAAACAAGTATTATTAGAGATCACAGAGCATCCCACCAACCTAACATTTTTTATTCTAGAATACAGAAAAGTAGGCAGATTTCAATTATAATATAGATGAATCATTTTGAAAATGAATTATGCCATCTCCTAAAAGGATGATATCTTTTGTGTTCAATTTTCATAGATTTTTGAGAGAAGATGACAATGAATGATACTCAAAGGTGACACATCATTTACAATCGATTATATTTCTGGGTCTGCGGTGGGATGTTTTCTGCTATGTCATAGTTGTACATATTTATGAATTACACAATATTTTGATATGTGTTTATAATGTGTAATAAAGTCAAAGTAATTGGGATATCTATCACCTTGAACATTTATTCTTCATCTTGAAATGTTATAATTCTTCTATTCCAGCTATATTGAAATATATAGTATGTTATTAACTATAGTTGTCCTACTGTATCATCAAACACTAAAACTTATTCCTTCTATCTAATTGTATTTTTGTACCACTGAAGCGACTTCTCTTCATCTCCCCCATTCATCCTTCCCTTTCCAACATCTTCTTATTTTTTATTAAAAGTTCAGGTGTGCACATAAAAAAAGAAGTAAGCATTGTTAATGGCTCTATATTCAACTTGAAAATAGTTAAATGATACCAGTATATTAGTGATGTCATCAAATGAAACACCTGCAAATAGAAAGTCAGTGAAGTTCATCCTGTGGCACAGTAGCTTAATTTTTTTCTTCTATGTGATGAAATCAAAGTCAAATTCTTGAAAGTTCACTTTCTTGAAGGTGAAATGTCTGAAGTTATCATAAATAATTAATTTAAGTAAAAATTCAGCAATAAAGGTTATGTTAGTTATTAGAAGGGATAATAGGCAGTATAAGTCTATGCAGCAGAAATATGCTTGAAATTGGTTGTAACATAAAACTAATTCATAGCTGTGTCAACATAAGATGCAGTATTCTACTGTTCAAAATAAAATATTAAGTTCCAAAATTTAGAAACTGCTTATATACACGATTAACATATACACAATTAACACTTGTTTTTGTAATGAGATTGATGTTGAATGGTTAAAAATTAGTCAGCTTAATAGTATTTTCTATCTTTGTTACCTATCATCAATAAGAATTTAATGATATTTGAATTTTTAAAAGAAGTACTTTGTAAATCATCTTAAGTATCATGCAATGATGGTTGAACTTATTTGTATACACATAAACATATTCTTAAATTTTAGGTGACCTTTGTTCAAAATTATTGGAAAATCTTTAATGAGATCATTCAATAAATTCAGCACAAGGAGTTCATATCTTGAAGCTATGAATAAAATAAAATTATTGTAAATACAGCTTATACACTTTGTGGTATTGATTCTTACTAAAACAAGTAGGAAGTAAACAGACAACAATCAAAAACAAAAACTAAATGAAGGTGCAAATGTCCATGAGATAATTCTGAAATTGCTACTTTGGAACATCTTAACCAGTAGAATGAATCATTTTATTAACCATGTATTTTCATTTGGTTACATCTATACACTGTATTGCATTAGAAGGAGATCACAGAGTTTGCAGTACCTAAACCCGAATCCTTCTATTATATTTATGACTATTATGAGATAGTTATAAATATACACAATTTCTTTGACAATTTCATTTGCAGAAACATTTTTAAGAAAATTTCTGAATCCTGGCAAAAATCTGTGAAGGTATTGGGGCTTAAATTGTATATATTTAACTATAGAAATAGAATTGTAAATATCCTCTGTTTAGCAGAAGTTTCTCTAAGGCTACACTTCCACATCTACAGCTACAATATTTTCTTAAGAATGTTATGGAATACAAGAAGAGTTAATTAAAAGTATAAAAATTGTAAGTGTGCTAATTATAAAATACAACTTTAATATAACACAAAACGTTATGAAAATATTAAAATTATAAGTCTATACAAAAATAAAATTTTTAGAAACAAACTAGTGGTATAATATTAAAGAGGAACTCTATTATTGTTTAATGCATTAAGATTTTGCACTTACTATACTATACATATTATATATTTACCATATCCTGAAAAAGCCATGATCATCTCAGAATCTCATTTGTAGCAGGCAAGAGGGACTGACCTCTTCCATAACTTGAGCTTGTCAGTGCCCAGTCTGCTAGGTAACAGAACTAGTATTGGTTTAGCCTCTATACAAAGCTGAAGTTTTTGCAATTCCCAGTTTATCTTTTCAAACTTAAAGCACTCTATGTTACTTATAGTCATAGACTGAGGCATCATGATCTGTTTGAGTGATTTCTCTTTTTCTTTTCTTTTCTTTTGTTTTTGGGGGGGTGGGGTGCGGAGTCTCTCTCGCTCTGTCTCAGGCTGGAGTTCATTGGAGCAATCTCGGCTCACTGCAACCCCCGCCTCCTGGGTTTAAGTGATTCTCCTGCCTCAGCTGCCCAAGTAGCTGAGATACAAGCAGATGCCACCATGCCCAGCTAATTTTTGTGGTTTTAGTAGAGACAGGGTTTCACCGTGTTGGCCAGGATGGTCTTGATCTCTTGACCTAGTGATCTGCCCACCTTGGCCTCCCAAAGTGTTGGGATTACAGGCGTGAGCCACTGCACCCGGCCAAGTGACCTCTTATCATAGTCCTCAATCTGATTTTATATGAACCTTACAGTGTTCATAGCTGTTAATAAATGACCTCTAGAGATAAACATCTTAAGGAAATAAACATCCCCAAGTTATAGACATCTTTAAGTCCTAAGATAAAATCCTAGGTCAATGATATGGTTTGGCTGTGTCTCCACCCAAATCTCATCATGAATTGTAGCTCCCATAATTCCCACGTCATGGGAGGGACTGGGATGGAGGTAATTGAATAATGGGGGCGGCTCTTGCCCGTGCTGTTCTCATGATAGTAAGTTTCACGAGATCTGATAGTTTTATATAGGAGAGTTCCCCTGCTCATGCTGTCTTACCTGCTGCCATATAAGGTATGACTTTGCTCCTCATTCACCTTCAGCCATGATTGTGAGGCCTCCTCAGCCATGTGAAACTGTGCGTCAATTAAACCTCTTTCCTTTATAAATTACACAGTCTCGGGTATGTCTTTATTAGCAGCGTGAGAACAGACTAATACAGTCAGCTTCTGTTCAGTCGGGAGATTTATAAAGGAATCCGCAGCTCTGAATGAAAACCCTAATGGTCAAATAAAAAATTTCTGTGTTTTCTGGTATTTTCCAGATATTACTATTGTTGCACCCCCCTCCTCTACCCCTGCAGAATCCTCTTTTTACTCTGAATGTTCAAATTTCTGGAAATAAAAGATTTCCTGGACTTTGTGACTTGCTGGGAAGGATTTCCCCTGGAAGTTCCTGTCCCCATTTTCAGTATGTGTCTCTCTTCACTTGCTCAAGTGAGGAAAGACATGGGCTTTTTAAATTTAACTGTTATTTTAACTTCTTCATACCTACCCATTACTAAATTTGTCAGTGTTCTAAAAAACAATTAAAAATGAAGCTTCAGGAATCAATAATGAAATAATGCACTTCAATTAGTAAGTACAATTCTGTGTCAAATGCCTTATTGTTTTGTTGATAATAGTAAGTTTAAAGAATTATTTAAACAAGTTTAAAGAATGATAACTCTATCTGACCACAACTGTATATAATTTATTCAATTGCGGAGATTTATCTTGTGTCAGGGTTAAAAATTAAGATTGCCTTTCTAATAGCCTACTATTATTTTAACATATACATTTAGCTTGTTGCTAAAAAAAATAGGCTAAAGGATTTTTATTTATTTATTTATTATGTTGCTATTTGACAACTCTAATCGATGCTTCAAGGGAACACTCAATTCTTGCATAAAATTTTGTAGCATATTTTATGAGTTGACACATTGCTTTGAGTAATAAGCTCAATGTTGTATGAAGGACATTGTGTTTGTAAGTCCTTGGTGCAATGGAAAACCATAAAAATCAGTTTATTCCTTTTCTTTACAAGTGTTTCTGAAAGAAAATACTAATGTTACATTTGGATAATTTAAACAAAAGTGAAGTTTGTTTTAGAGAGCATCCATCTTCAAAGAAAACCTTATTCACAGATACAATATCTTTGTCAGTTTTATTGATCTTAACTAACAATAACAAAGATAATTCAAGGTTTTTTAGAGTAAGACAAACAAATTGGGCCTGATTTATTTTTTAAATAACTTTTTAAAAGATACTGCTTCTGTCATATCATCTGTTCCAATAAAATTTCTAGTTAACATTTATATCGGAAGTAAATTTCAACCTGCAAAATGTCTCTGAAATCTATTCAGAAATAAAATAATACTATCTGCATTTATTTGACAATTGATTTTTTGTTGCAATTATAGTGTGATTCCTTAGAACAATGCTATGCAAAACATGTTCAATTTCTTCAAGACACATAGAGCTGCACCATAGGAGGGCTAAAACAATTTATAAACTTGAAAAGTCAAAACACTGAATTAGAAAAAAATGAAGAAAAAGAAAAACCAAATTAAGGATACAAAGCAACAATCACACCATGAGCTTTAGAGTAGGGTATGCCATAACAGACAGCTTTTGGTTTTTGAAAGGCAGTGATAAAATAAAGGACATATAATTTCTAAATCCTAAATCAAGAAAAAACAAGGCATTTTCTATTTCTTACAGATTGTCTTTTCCTTTTATGTTTTGAGTCACATTTCAATACCTTATCAAACAGCAGTACAGTCTGAATTATATAGTTAGCAATACTTAATTGAAAATGAAGTTTTACCCATGTTAATAGAATAACATATAAATTCAATAAAGGAAATTATTGGGTCTGTTACCCACAAAGTATGGAAACACAGGATCATAATCATGTAATTTAAGGTCATAAAAGGCATCTGGTCTCAATCTTCAGCATATAAAGTTATTTAATTTGTTCGTTGAAGACTGGCATTCCTTGCTGTCTTGAAAATATCTCATTTTTTTATAATTAACGATAAATCATAAATCCTTCTTGCACAAAAAAATCAACGTTTAATTTGAAATCATTGTAAAAGCCATGTGTTCTTTCTAACTAAAAGTTAAGAATATTTTCAAAACAGATCACTTACAACATTTTATTATTAAATAAATAGTATTTTTCTCGGTTATATGTGGGAGCTAAACTCTAAGGATGCAGAATGATAGAATGATGTAATGGACTTTGGAGACTAGGGAGGAAGGGATTGAAGGATAAAGACTATATATTGGGTACAGTGTATACCGTTTTGGTGACACGTGCACCAAAATCTCAAAAATCAACACTAAGAAACTTATCCATGTAACTAAAACCACCTGTACCCAAAACTATTGAAATAAAAAGAAAAGTTAAAGACAAAGAATAAATATAAATTTTTGCAAGGTAATACTTTTAAGATTTTTAAGTGTAAAATTTTGATTTATTTGTCTTAAAAATGATCTAACATGCAAACCACAAATATCTACTCTTCTATAAAGTGTTTTTGTTTAACCTGGGGTTTTTTTGTAATGAAAAACTTTGCATTTTGATGTTGAATAAAAATAAATGCTTCTATTTCATTCAGTAAGCCATTATTAGTACACATGAGAAATATAATGTCTTATAGTTAATTAAGAGTAACAATCCTGCAAAATCTGCACAGGTACCCCAAAAGTTAAAGTATAATAAAATATTTTTATATGTTTTTAAGTCAATTAGTAACAGTTTCAGGACATTTAAATAAAAATAAAAATTAAATAAAAAGAATAATTAATAAGCTTTACATTTTAAGATCAACTGTAATGGCATTTAACTTGCCATTTTAATTTTCTACTTTTTAATCTTTCTATTTTGCAATAATTTTTAACTTAGAGAACACATGGAAGAATGGTGCCAGTAATTTTTTTTTTTCTTTCCAACTTTCATTTTAGGTTTGGGTGTACATATGCATGTTTGTTACATGGGTAAATCGCATGTCCCAGGGACTTGGTGTACAGATTATTTCATCACTTAGGTAATGAGCATAGCACTCCACAGGTAGTTTTTCAATTCTCACCCTCCTTCCACTCTTCACCTTCATGTAGGTCCCCGTGTTTATTGCTTCCTTCTTTGTGTCCATGTGTACTCAATATGTAGCTCCCACTTACAAGTCAGAACATGTGCTACTTGGTTTTCTGTTCCTGCATTAATTCATGTAGGATAATGGCCTCCAGCTGCATTCACGATACCGCAAATAACATAAGTTTATTCTTTTCTATGGCTGCATAGTATTCCATGGTGAATATGTATGACATTTTCTTATTTTCCCCCATTTAAAATTCCCTGATTTGTTTTTTTTAAACTTTTGTTTTAAGTTCAAGAGTACATGTACAGTTTTTTTCACATAGGTAAACTTGTGTCGTGGGAGTTCATTGTACAGATTATTTCATCACCCAAGTATTAAGCCTAGTACCCATTAGTTATTTTTTCTGACCTTCTCACTCCTTCCACCCTCCAGCCTCCAATAGACATCAACGTGTGTTTTTTCCCTTTATGTGTCCATGTGACCTCATCATTTAGCTCCCACTTACAAGTGAGAATATGCCTGTGGTATTTGGTTTTCTCTTCCTGTGTTAGTTTGCTAAGGATAGTGGCCTCCAGCTCCATTCATGTTCTTACAAAGGACATGATCTCCTTCTTTATTTTCTTTATCCAATCTACCATTGATGGACATTTAGATTGATTCCACGTCTTTGCTATTGTGAATAGTGCTGCAGTGAACCTACATGTGGATGTGTCTTTATCGTAGAATGACTTATTTTCCTTTGGGTATATACTCAGTAATAGGATTGCTGGGTTGAATGGCAGTTCTGTTTTAAGTTCTTTAAGAAATCTCCAAACTGCTTTCCTCAGGGGCTGAACTAATTTATATTCCCCCCAGCAATGTATAAGTGTTCCTTTTTTTCCTGTAACCTTCCCAGCATCTGTTATTTAAAAAATTTTTAGTAATAGCCATTCTGATTGCAGCTTACCATTTTAAATATAAACTCATAAAGGTCAATTAAAAATACATTACTACTTTAACAATATCTGAAACACCTAAAATTCCCAGCAACTGCTACTGAGGGACAATGGCCATTCAATGGTCATAGCATTGTGCAAGCATGCTTTTCAGGGACATCTGAATATACACTCCAGTAGTTTTCCCACATAAGGATATTTTCTTGTTGATACTGAATTTTACTCAAGAACCAGAGCCCAGCATTTGTTATTATCAGCATACATTCTGTATTATTTATGTGAGCCTTTCCTGAATGGATATCTAAATGCTAAATATAAAAAAGTTGATATAAAATCCATAATTGATCTTTGTAGATCTGGTAAGACACGATTTTGCACATCTGCCTTACTAAAAACCAGATTTCTTTTCTTAGGGCCCCTGGTAACCAAAAGAGGCTACGCTAAATATCCTGTGTCTGTGGCCATCTTCTTTCCCGTTTTATGTTAACTTTATAGAATAAATATATATCTGTAATTTTTATGCGAATTCGCAGCATTCTTCTCCAAGTGTTCAGTGGATTATACTATAGGGTGACAGCATCCTCCCAAAGCAGCTTCTTCATGGTTTGAGTTGAAGCTCAGACTTAAGGCGTGTATTGGCAATGTGATAAGTTATAGGTATAGTTTACTGGTGCCTCAGGCTCTCCATTGTTCCCTTATCTCTGCAGCTATAGGTCCTTCACCTATTTATCTACACAATTAATTATACAGAGTAGCTTTCTGATTAAGATGGTAATATCAGTTCACAATCCAAAACAATGAAAATTGGGAAGTAAAACTACTTTGAAAGAAAACCAATAAACTGTAAAAGGAGGGCAGATGGAAAAAAAGTTTTTAAATAAGCAAAAAATGTACTAAAAGAAATAATACAGTATATTAGCAATATGAGAGAATAGAAAATTATAATTAAAAGGCAAATATTAATATGAAATGATATAATAAGTAATACCAGAGCCTAAAGAGTAGAATATATAAAGCAAAATAAATATTTTTCAGTTTAAAAACCAGGTTGAGAAATAACCACAGAAGTAAAAAAAAAAATACATTTTTGTGAAAGAAGAGTTTAAAACAAATGAAAGATAGAAGTAGAAATTCCAAAATTTAGATAACAGAAATCCTGGAGAAATAAAAACAAAGAACAAAGAGGCAGAAATAATTGAAGAAATATGGGAGATATAGTTTATAAAATATAATTCAGAAATAAATGTATAGACATTAAAAAATGAACAATGTCTGACTGAAAAAATATATCAAGTGTTATTAAATAATATTTATGGGAGGCAGTTGATTTGGACTAGGCTTTTTCACTAAGGCTAAAAGGCCAAACCAATATAAAGTTTAACTTCAGTAGCTGAGCTCTAGTTAATTGCAGGAGGCTTTGTACCCAATTAAGGTGTAACTAATTAAGTTGTATTTACTCCACACTTCTGTTTCCTGTAAATGCTGTCAGATCGTGTTATTGATTGGGGTTCTCTGAACTTGCTTTGATTCAGAGAACTGCCCATTTGAGAATTGTTCATGTTTTGTTTGCTTTGCTTTGTTCTGTTTTGTTTTGTTTTCCTTTGCTCAAATTCGGTTAAAATTTAAACTCATCTAAGGTATTTTTTTCTGTTTACTAGTCCCAAAGAGTATTAAGAAAAATAAAAATTATTAAAACTTAGTAATATTTACAAATACACAAGACAATGGAAAATGTGTAAAGATCATTCAATTAGAAAGAATATAACTACTACAGATCATTAGACTTATTAACTAAAGCACTTCCCAGAAGAAATGGAGACATATTTTTAATTATTTGGAGGATAGAAAAATTGAGACATATTTATTTTTAATGTTTTGAAGGAGGAGAAATTTGAAACTGAAATTTAATTTTCAATGAAATCATTATTAAAATGTGAGGTTATAATTAAAATATTTTTAGGAATCAAAGACCACAGAAGATTTACCACATAGAATATAAAAGTCATAAGCAAAACCTTTTGAGTGAATTATTCAAATACAAAGAGGAAAATACCTCCAGGTAATAATGGAAGACTTATGGACTTATATCAGTAAATTTAAGTAAATATATTGGTAAAATTGGCTATTTAAAAATGCATACATACATACATAGTCACAAGCATAACAGAAATAGGTGGCTGTTCCTGGAGCAATTGATGCTTCCAAAAGATACAATTGATGGCAGTGATGGGCCATCCAGAGCGGCTACTGCCATCATGCTGGCTGCAGCAGGGAGGTGCGAGAGATGATGGCAGAAGTGATTTCAGAAGCAACAATGGTGGGGGGGGTTCTCTATGCTCCACATCCCTGAGGCAGCTGACTGTGCCACCCCCACCCTCACAAGGCTGGACACAACCCGTTCACAGGTCTGGAGCTCCCACCATTGCCTCAACCTCACTCCCCACCACATCCTGGGGGCCTGCAAGCACCTGGCCAAAGGCACAGCCAGGAATCATGGGGCTTGCCCTGGAAGCATCAGGTTCATTTGTATGGGGTTGGCTGGGGCCACCAAGCCACTTGCACCTCACCTGCTGCCCTGGGAGCTGCAGCAATGGAGCAGGTCCAAGTCACCCACTAGCAGGGGAGCAGTGCAGTTGGTCATGAAGGGGCAGGCAGAGAGGGGCTCTGAGGTGCAGGTGCGCCTGGGAGGGTGCCATGCTCTGCAGAGCCAGTGGAAGCTGGGAGCAGGCAGGATCCCTGCCCTCCTGGGCATGACTGCAGCTGCCCAAGTTGCAGCTGTGGACCCTGGCATCTCTGTACCCTTGGGGGCCCAGAAAGGCCCCTTCTTGCCCCTGTGGACTTGCAGATGTCTGCTCCAGCTGCCTGGCCTCTCCCTAATGTCAGTGGCCACTTTGATCAGAGAGAAAAGTTGAGGCCACACCTGGATGCTGTTGCAACCCAGCCAGATGTACACATGCTCTGGGCAGCGCTGATATGCCAGACACCTCCCATCTTGGCCCCCTCCAAACTTTGGGTACCAATGAGCATGGGAGGGAGCCCAAGGAGGGGTTGAGGGTAGCTCAGCACTGGCCTGCAGGTGCCCCTTGGCACAAACAGCCTGGGTGCCATAAATGGCAGCACCCTGGGCATAATGGGGTGGGTCTCCAGTGAAGCCCCACCTTCAAGCTAGGGAGAGCCTGAAGACTGTGGGCTGTGCTACCTGTCCCATGGACCAGAGTGGGAACTTACGGTGCCTTTTCTGGGCCTACCTGTGGCTGCTCATGGACCAATTACTGCACTCTTCCTCCCCTCTGAGGCCCATAAAAGTCCCAGACTCAGCCAGACTTGAGGACATGATGGGCAACCAGCTGCAGAAAGGAGCTGTCCACCCCAGGGTCTTCTCTCTGCTGAGAGCTGAGGAAATGAAGGAACAACCAGCTACAGAGAGGGACTGCCCTCCCTGCAGAGAGCTGGACACTCATTGGGATGGTCGGTCCAGCAGAAAGGAGCTATCCTCTCTGCTGAGAGCTGAGATGATGGACAACCAGCTTCAGAGAGGAACTACACTCTCTGCTGAGAGTTCAACACTCGTTTGAATGATCTGCCTAGCAGAGAGGAGCTACCCGCTCTGCTGAGAGCTGAACACTCATTGGGATACCCTGGAGCTGCCCACTGAGGGTCTCCTCTGAATTGTTCTATTGCTCAATAAAGCTCTTCTTCTTCTTGTTCACCCTCCACTTGTCCGTGTACCTCATTCTGCCTGGATGCAGGACAAGAACAAGGGATCTGCCGAATGGCAGGGCTAAAAGAGCTATAACACAAACAGGTCTAAAACATGCCCCTTGACTGCCAGGTTGTGGGTGACAAGAAAACGAGAAGAGACAAGGAGAGAAAATCTATGTTCCTTCAGGGAGCCCAGACCCATGAGCTCCCCAAGCCAGGGCTGTGTGACCCTCTTTAGGGCTTTGCAGTTCCTAGTGTCTCCATGCTTCTGAGTGCTACACAGTGATCCTCAGTATGAGCTGTGGAAGCTGGTTATAGTATGTGTGGTCAGCCACAGCCTCGCAGGGAGATGGCACCTGTGCCCATGCCTGGAGCTGCCTGCCCTGCTGCAGCTGGTGTGCCTGGCTGTGTGCAGTGGCTGGACCCTGCACTCACTCACATGCCCTTTGCTGCTCTGCACCTGGCTTGCCCTTGACAGGCATGGGATCCAGGCCAGTAGTGGGAGCTAAGTGCAGCTTGCCAGGCCAAGTGTTTGGAATGAGCCCAACAGGCCAGAGTAAAACTTGGGCAAAGGCTCCACTGGCCACAGAGGCAACACCCTAAGGATCCTGTAACACATGAAAGATAAAGGATAATTAATGTAGTGAGAAATACTGATCAAGGAAAGTCTACTTTTTTTCTTTATGAAAAGATATTCCCTTTCCCATGCTTAGTTTTATCCAAGAACAGGGAGAGTACAAGGTTAATAAAAATGTCCTTAAACCAAAGTGTTTCAACGGTTGGTATGCATTATTTCTGTTTGGTGATTCAATATCTGAGTCAAAAAGGAAAATCTGATAGTAATAGTTGATCTTACCTTGCACAATACATGTCACCAGCATCTGTGTCCATCTTGTTAGGGACTCTGGGGACCAAGTTAAGTTATGCAGAAAATTGATGCATCTAATTCTCCTCTAAGCTGCCACTTCACATCTGATAAGAATTTGTATTTAAGAAAATTATTTTGGAAAGTTAACATAACCTTTTACTCTGTGCAAGTGTATGATTTTGTTATCAATTCATAATGTACCTGATACTGTGGCCGTAAAATTTTACATATTACTCACTGAAGTGATTACTCACAACTTTGTGCATATTAAGTTAAATTTTATTTTTATGTAACCATTTGCAGTGAGTTCAAGCAAACATTTATAATTACTTGTCTTTTGTAGAGATCCAAGTGTCACTCTTTGCCAGCTGTTAACTTCAGGCCAGACTAATATAATTAGTTTTGTTAATTACTTCTGGTTCTTCAGGAATAATTGAGATTATTGCCTCCTTGCTTCACCCCAGAATTAAATTGATGTATTCTTCTCATGTGAGAACTTGTGATCTTTAAGTCCATCTACTCACAATATGTTTCAGAACTAATTAAATGTATATTTTTTCAGCCTTCCTTATCTATAGAGAAACAATAATCAAAACGCTCCAAAGCACAATTAAATCAAAGATATTCAAGTATGTTACTCACACTGAGATCATTAGTTTAAAATATTTCTGTTTTTGTGTGTCTGTGGAGAAAGTTTCTGTCTAAGACACATGTGCACATTGATTTGTGAATTGCACGGATAGTGATACATAGCCCTAAGATCCTTAAGCTTTGTCAGGGTTTCTCAGTGTCAGTGCACATGCGGTTATGTAAATAACTACAGTTTCAGTTTATATTTCAAATACTCTTTCCAATCAGTAAGTGTATAATCACCATTTAACCATAGCTTTATTATGATTTTTCCCTCATTATTCTTGGAATTTTATACAGAAGTATTTAATAACATTGGCTTTGATATCACACATAACTGAGTTTTCTTGTCTCTCCCACTTATTAGATCTTCTGTGGACTAGTTGCTTAATATCGAATCCCCTGATTTTTCATTTGCATAATTGGGATAGTGTCTAATATCTTTTCTAACTGATCAGGATAATCAGTATAACTTGGTAATCTAAACATCAAAAGCACTCAAGAAAATATAATAATTCAAAAGCAATTATGATTATCTTTTATAGAAAATAAAACACTATAAAAATTGAAAGATTGCTGAGCGTGGAGGCTCACTCCTGTAATTCCAGCACTTTGGTAGGCCGAAGTGGGCGGACCACTTGAGGTAAGGAGTTCAAGACCAGCCTGGTCAACATGGTGAGACCCCGTCTATACGTCTATACTGAAAATACAAAAATTAGTTGGGTGTGGTGGCATGTGCCTGTAATCCCAGCTACTCAGGAGGCTGAGTCAGGAGAATTGCTTGAACCTGAGAGGCGGAGGTTGCAGTGAACCAAGATCACACCACTGCACTCCAGCCTAGGAGAAAGAATAAAAAAAAAAAAAAAAAAAAAAAAAAAAAAACCGGTGAAATTTGGGGATATCAGAAACTTTAAAAATAAATGAGAAAATGAGGGATTAATGTAGAAATACCACATATAGATTTAATAGGATAAAAAAATAAACTAGGCATAGCATTATAGTGAAGACACTGATTCTCTGTACTGATTAGTCAGTGTCAAATAAGCTTATAGTCAAGCTAAAACTTGTGGAGGAGTATTAATTTTGAGTTATTACATCTAATGCATCTGCATTAATAAAAAGTGAAATAGGGTATACAGTGTGTAAAAACACACTAAAACACATAGGGACACGTAAATATCATCAAGAAGTTTACAGCACTGGTAAAATGGTGACAGTGATAAACATAGTACCAACTATGTGTAGAATCATATGTACTGTACCTTCAGAACACAGGTTTACTAAATACACTATTTAGACTCTTTAAGAACAAGTACATTTTGCCTTTACTTCAAATGCTCAGTTGCTGAAAATCCTTTTAAAAAGCTGGCATTTGTGATAGTTTCAAATGTAAATGGGAAACAAAACCAAGAACTCACTATCTCACTTCTAATTTACCCTAAAGAGATACGTGTGTGAGTACAAAATGACATGCTTTGGATTATTCATTGTGGCTTTATCTGTAACAGAAAATGACAGACACAAATCAAATGGTCTAGTTGAATGGTACATATATATAACAGTGCTTGTGCAGTGAGATATTAAATGAGTTCGCTCTTCTCTCTGCTTCTCTACATGTTAAAACTGTTCCTAACAGAAACAATTGTATTAACAAAAATAAAAAGATGTAGGGGGGGATCATTTTCTCCAACAGAACTAAAGAATAAAATATTCCTAATCCACAATTTCTAGTAAGTATATATAGCAGCCATAAGTCAATGTTTGCTTTCAGTATGCTGTATTAGCTGTTAAGTCTATTAGCTGACTTCTATCATACTACCTTGTTGAATTACCCAACTTCTCTATTCTCTTACTAGAAAATACTGAGTAATATTTATGGAACTGAACATCAGTGGCTTTAAAATGGCTTTCTATAATGCCCATCATATTCTCCTTTCAAGAATCACTATCTCTTCCCAAACTTGTTTACATAAATTAAATATTGTATATAAACTGCTTTCATCTGTAGCTGAAAGTATAGCTTTTACCTGCAGATAAAAATCTAGACATACATTGTATTTAGATTACTTGACAAACTGTCTAGATTCTCACTCCAAAGAAACCAAAACTGGAAGCTTAAGGTGCAACTTACGAATGTAGTTTAATGCATGAAAGACAAGATGAGACTCCTATCAGGAAACCCATACCAACACTCACAGAAAAGGTCTCTGCTCTAAATCTACCACCCCAGAAATGGTGAATAAATGTACACCTGTATGTTTTAAATTAAGGTAAAATATTTAGGTTATGGATCTACTGATTTTTTTGTTCTTCACTTTATAGGCTTTGTTTCATCAAACAAACACTGTTTTTGTTATTATGTAGAACAAGAGGCCCTCTGCTGTAAAATACCCTGTTCAAGAACTGCATCTATAACAAAACTTTTCCAAAACTGTGATATGCAAGAAGCAAACTTAAATACAGCATATCAAAAACCAGATGAATGTAAATATAAAGATCAACAGAGTAAAGAATCCAAGATATTATCTGGTTTAAGCTTCTTTGTTTTCTTTTCTTTTTTTTTTNGTGTGTGTGTGTGTGTGTGTGTGTGTATGTGATGCTTTGTAGTTATTACCAGTAAGTATCAGAAGGGTTGGGAAACTAAGCTATAAAAAAATGAAGAGTACACTAATTGATTTTTGTTGGCTTGAGAAAGGAAGCTGTATAATCTCTAAACAAGCTTAATTTTAGTTGCTGTATTTACTCCAAGAAAACTCATGGAAATGATTCATATACAATGGCTTATTGATTTTCAGACTATCACTATCATTACTGAAGTAGATATGAGAGGCCAGTTTGTTATATATTGTGAAAAGCTTACTTGGAAAATATGGGTGCTTGTTAAATGGAAATGGTACGTCATCTTCATTATGACACAGCTCAAAATAGTTGAATTATTTTCAAGTTACCTTCTAAATATAAAGCAATGTCATTTTGAAAATTGCAAAATTTTAGATTTGTGGAATTCTATAAATGAATTCTAAATTTCATAAGGTTAATCTAAATGTCTAATAGTAGCTATGGTCAATTTGTGGAATAATAAGAAATGAGGCTATCCTGCTGTTAGTAAGAATTATTATAAAGCTATAGTAATTACAACAGTGTGTCATTGGCACAAGGGGTGAAACACTGGTTCAATACAACAAAAAGCCTGGGATCAGCTCCTCAGTGATACCAGAACTCAACATCATAGAAGTCATACAGAAATTATTGGGAAAAAATGATGGACACTTCAAACAATGAAGGTGGTCAAATTAATTGTACATTTTAGGTAAGAGTGGAACTTTACCTTCTACTACATACAAAAAATATTCTGAAAGTGTTAATGACTTAAATGAGAAAAAACTCAACTCTAAAACCATTAAAAGGCACACAAGAGTGGAAATCAGAAGTTTGGGAGTAAAGTTTTAACTCAGCAGTATGTAAATGTACAACCTTACCTAATCAATTCACTAAGCCTCATTTCCTCAATGGCAAAATGTTTACTTCATCTCTCTAGGATTTGAATAAGAAATCTATAAATATATTTATGATTTAAAATTAATAACTTTATTAGCCAGTGATCTATTAATGGAATAAAATAGAATGCTTACATTTTGTGGCCTTGGTCCATGAATTTACATGCGCAGAAGTATTATGACATTTGTTACAGATGGTAAGTAGATGTGCTCATAGATAGAGGGATAGAGTTGCCCCCTACCACACTTCAATAGGGTATTCAGGTCTTAAGATACCATGGGGAAAATGTGGATACCCACTTCCACTGTCCCAGTCAGTGAACAATGTCCAATCTTTTTATAGATTTTTCCCATGCTTCTTTCATGACTAACAGGGACCTTATTATTATAACCTTTATAAAGCTTATAAATTATTCAGCCATAGTTTCTTGTTTTGTAGACAAATGAATTTCTAGTAAAAATAAATAGCACTAACCTGGGGAAAATGGCAAAACCTCGTCAATACAAAAACACAAAAATTGGCCAGGCATGGTGACATGTTTTTGTAGTCCCAACCACAGGTAAGAGGACCACTTGAGCCCTGGAGATGGAGGCTGCAAGGAGCTGTGATGGCAACACTGCACTCCAGCCTGGGCAACAGAGCCAAACCATCTCAAAAATATTAATAAAAATAAATAGCAAAAAATGTGAAGCAACTAATATAATAACTAGGTGGACGTTGGACCAGCTATGTTGCATGTAATTAATAGTAACACATTACTATTAATATTCATAGTAACCCTGTAAGTTAGAATGCCGTGAATGTACCTATGCAACAATCCTGCATGATCTGCACATGTACCCCAGAACCTAAAGTACAATAAAAAAACAAAAAAACCCACAGTTTGTAGTTTAATAAACTAAAACAATAGAAAAGTTTCAGTATATAACTACATAGCTACCCAAATAAAATGTAGCACAGTGAAGTTCAACTACAAATTTATGTGTTCCAAATATCATGCTTCAAAGTCCAATCTCTTTCCCATTCACTATATAGAAACAGCAGATTTCCTGTGATATAATTTACACCATCATTATTCTGATCCAATGACTTCTCAGCTATAAACTAGTATCAGATGCTGCAATAATGCAATAAAGTCTACTCATGTCATGTCATGTTTAACTCAAAAGCCATCAATTGCTTTTCCTAAACAGGATTAAGAAATGCTCAATCAAATGTATTAGTCTAACATAATAGCTACAAGGTCTATTATGTTATTATTTATTTTTAATTTTTATGACTACATAACAGTTACAGATATTGATGTGGTTCTTCAGAAAGATGTAACACTTTCATGGAACAGGCAACCTGGTTTAAACTGGTTTAACTGAAATGAGAAATAGCAAGCTATAGACCAATTAGTGTTTATTGAGTGTATTTTTTCAGCATAACACTAAGATTGGTGATGAAATATATAAATATTTGTTTAATGTGTACCATGATGTGTCTTCAGTTCCTATTGTCAATGTCCTTATGATCTGTTCATAAAAATTAATTTCTAATGCAAGAAAATAGATAATATGTATATCTTCTGCATTGATTTTTACCTGACTAGTGTGTTTAGAATAGAGTGATTTGCTTCCTGCCCACAAACACCTGCTTTCTCCACTCATCTACATTTTGTTCAGTTTGAATACATTTTTATCAGGTGCTCTGTTGTCCTAAAATCTTGTCCTAGATTTGAGATTTCAGTATGTCTGGCCTTATCTTTCACGGCCTGTCTAAAATGTCATGACCTTAGAGAATTCTTCCATGTCTATATTTTCTAAGTTAGCATCCCATCTGTAGCCAATTTAAATTGTATTACCTGCTATAAAGTAGATATTCAAATCCCAATCAATTATTATATAATATATAATTTATATATCTATATATAATATATAATTTGTATAGTATAAAATTATATATGTATATGCATGTATGTATATATATATATATCTTTAACTTTGAAGACAAATGCAAAAATGATTTCCAAGGCATTCTATACCCAGATTCACAAATCATTTATATTTTTCCCCTTTGCCTTAATACCTCTGTATAAACGCAGAGGCACCTTATTTTTTCTGAAACTGTTTTTAAGTAGTTTTGAAATATTTTACCCTTTTCTCGTAAATAGTTGGTTTTCCTGAGGAAATAAAAACTATCTGTTATATAATCACAGTATAGTTATGAAAATTAAGAAATTTAAAAATTAATAAAATACTATTCTAATGGTGTGATATAGCTGGATGATTATTACATATTTAGAAATCTTGTAAGCCCTTTCTTAAAATGTTACTTGCTCGATATCAGTTGCTGTGGGAGCATTTACAGGATGAAAACTGACAAACACTAACATTTAGTGCTTCTGTTTGTACAAAGTGGCTCAGGCCTGTAGTCCCAGTACTTTTAGAGGCAGAAACAGAAAGATCACTTGAGCCCAAGAGTTTGAGGCTGCAGTGAGCTATCATAGCACAACTGCACCCCAGGCTGTGTAACAGAGCAAGACTCTGTCTCTAGTTTTTTTTTTAATTGGCGCTTCAATTTTGAAGTGCTCATTTAAGAGCACTCCTCTAACATTATCTAACTCAGTGCCCATATTCAAATTCTGTCAAGTTTCCCAATATTGTCTTGTAGCTATTTATTTTTCTTCGTCCAAGTTCAATTTGAGATAACATATTGCATTCAGCGCCATACATTTTTACTCTGGTTTAATCTGGATCATTTTCTCAACATTTCTTTGTGTTTCTTGACCTTGGCATTTTGAGAAGTCTAATTTCTTTGGTTTGTGTATTTGTATTTTGTAGAATGTAATTCTACATTTCCTTCCCTAGCCATAGAATCAACCATTTCTGTAAGTAACCCTGATAGGTTTTGGAGCATGGAATTTATGAATCAAGATCTGAGATCTGGGTATGCTCATTGCTAATGGTGTGCCATTGTTCTGGGGCTCTCTCAATGGATACTCATAAGAAATAGAAAATTATATATATATTGATCTACATATATATTTATATATTTCTCTAGGTATATATCTATATGTGATTTAAAAATTTAGTACATGCTGATCTCTCCAACTGTAGTTTAACAGCACAGGGAATATTCTAATCTCTCTTCTTTCTGTGTATATACTTCCCTTTCCTAACAATGAGAAATATGGCTCCCATTATGTTCTACATATTGATTTTGTTCTTTTGGATTATTTTTAGGATAAAACACAGATGTAATTTAAAAATAGGTAACCAACACAACTGTGAAAAGCACATCTACTAACTGGAGTATGATAATTTTAAGCAAAACAATTTATGTACAGTTCAATGAGTAATACAAAAAATATAAAATTGGTTAAGTTTTGTCAAATTTATGAAATTATTTATCATCCAAGAAAGATTCCTCCATATCTCTACTAATGATAATCTCCAGAAGACAATCACTCTTTTGTTTTTTTCTCATGATACATTACTTTTGATTATTCTAACATACCATAAAATTAGAAAACTACTGTATGTACATTTTGTGCCCAGACTCATTTTCTGAGCATAATGTGTGCTAGATTCATGCACACAGTTGTATTTATGTATACTTTATTCAATTGGTAATGCTGAGTACAGTTTATAAGTTTTCCAGGCAGAAGTCATTTGTGTTTCTAATTTATGGCTATTTTGAATAAAGCTTCTATAAGGATTTGTGTGTAATTCACTTTGTGAACATGTGTTCTGGTGCCTATTGGATAAATATGTGGGTGCAGAATTGTGGAGTCATAAGGTAGGTATATGATTATGTTCTTATTAAGATAAAAATGACATAAAATTCCTCCTTTTTACCACTTTAAGGTATATAATTCAGTGTCTTTAGTTTATTGACAGTGCTATTTGAGTTTCACCACTTTCTACTGTGGAACATATTCATGACTCCAAAAAGAAACCTCACACCCTGTAAGCTGTCACTCCCATAAACTCCTTCACCTATATTTGGCAACCCTAACCTGCTCATTGTCTTTATAAATTTTCCCGTTCTGAACATTTCATACTAACAGAATCATTCAATATGTTGCTTTTGGGGTCTGGCTTTTTTCCCTTAACATATATTAACAAGGTTCATCATTTTGTAGCATAGGTGAGTACTTCATTGCTTTTATGCCCAAGTAATATTTTGTTTCATAAACATATGACATTTTATATATCCATTCATCAGTTAATGGGAATTTAGGTTGCTTCCACTTTTTAGTTATCAACAATAGTACTATAAACATTCATGTACAAGTGTTTGTGTGTACATAAGTTTTTATTTTTATTAGCTGCATACTTAAGAGTAGAATGTCTGGGTCATATAGTATATCTATGTATAACTTTTTGAGGAATGGCAAAGATGCTTCCATGGAAGCTGCTCCATTGTACATTCCCACAGGAAATGTATAAGAGTTTCAATTTTTTCAAAGCTTCAACACATTTTTTTCTGTTTTGCTGTTATTTCATACAGTCATTTTAAGTGGGTATTAAAGGATTATCTCACATGTGCATTTGATTTACATTTTCCTAAAGAATAATGACATTGAAAATATTTTTATATGTATATTGGCTATTTGTTTTATTTTTAATTTTTGTCAGTACATAGTAGATATATTTGTGGGTTATATGTGCTATGTACAGAAATACAATGTGCACTAATCATATCAGAGTAAATGACATATTCTCCCCTGATATGGTTTGGATTTGTGTCCCCACCCAAATCTCATGTCGAGTTGTAATCCCCATGGTTGGAGGAGGGGCCTGGTGGGAGGACATTGGATCCAGGGGGAGGATTTCCCCCTTGTTCCCATGATAGTGAGTGAGTTCTCATGAGATCTGGTTGTTTAAAAGGGTGTAACATCTACCCCTTTTCTCTTTCTCCTGCTCTGGCCATGTAAGACGTGTCTGATTCCCCTTCTGCCATGATTGAAAGTTTCCTGAGGCCTCCCCAGCTATGCTTCCTATATAGCCTGTGGAACTCTGAGTCAATTGAGCCCCACTTTTAATATAAATTACCCAGGTTCAGGTATCCCTTTATAGTAATGCAAGAACAGACTAATACAAGTACCTCAAGCATTTATATTTTTGTTAAAATCCAATTATACTCTTAGTTATTTTTAAATGCACAAATATTATTGTCTATACTCACCTCATTTTGCTGTCATATACTAGGCCTTTTTCATTCTTTCTAACTATACTTTTTGTACCATTAACCATCCCCCCATCACCCCCACCCACCCAGTACCCTTCCCAGACTTTGGTAACCATCTTTCTACTCTCTATCTCCATTTAGTTCAAATGTTCTAATTTTTAGCTCTCAAAAGTAAGTGAGAACATGTAACGTTTGTCATTCTGTGCCTGGCTTATTTCACATAACATAATGATCTTCAGTTCCATTCATGTTGTTGCAAATGACAGAATCTCATTCTCTTTTATGGCTGAATAGTATTCCATTATGTATATGTACCATATGGTTTTCATTCATTTGTCTTCTGACAGGCACTTGAGTTGCTTCCAAATCTTGGATATTGTGAATAGTGCTGCAATAAACAATGGAATGCAGACATCTCTTTGATATAATGATTTCCTCTTTTGGTGTATATACTGAGCAGCGGGATTGCTGGATCATGTGATAGTTCTATTTTTAATATTTTTTAGGAGCCTCCAAAATGTCCTCTATAGTGGTTACAATAACATTCCCAACAACAGCGTTTCAGGGTTCCCTTTTCTTCTCATCCTCTCCAGCATTTGTTATTACCAGTTTTTTGGGTAAAAACTGTTATGAATGGGGTGAGATGATATCATATTGTAGTTTTAATTTGCATTTCTCTGATGATCATTGTTGTTGAACAGCTTTCTAAATACCTGTTTGCCACTTGCTTGTCTTATTTTGAGAAATGTCTATTCAGGACTTTTGCCCATTTAAAAAATCTGATTACTGTTTTTTTTGTTTTTTGTTTTTTTTTTTGGTATGGAATTGTTTGAGCTCCTTATATATTCTGGTTATTAATACCTTGTCAGATGGGTAGGTGGAAAATATTTTCTCTTATACAGTGGGGAATTTCTTTACTTTGTTGATTGTTTGCTTTGCTGTGCAGAAGGTTTTAATGTGATCCTATTTGTCCTTTTTTGCTGTGGTTGGCTATGCATATGGGGTATTACTCAGGAAATCTTGCCCAGTTCAGTGCCCTGGAGAGTTTCCCAATGTTTTCTGTTAGTAGTTTCACAGACCGATGTGTTTGATTTTAGTCTTTAATACATTTTGATTTGATTTTTGTATATGAGGAGAGATAGGGATTGAGTTTCATTCTTTTGCCTATGATTATCCAGTTGACCCAGCACCATTTATTGAAGAGACTATTCTTTTCCCAATGTATGTTCATGACACCTTTATCAAAAATTTGTTTACAGTAGATATATGGATTTGTGTCTGGTTTCTCTATTCTGTTCCATGGGTCTAAGTGTTTTGTTTTATATCACCACCATGCTGTTTTGATTACTATAGCTCTGTAGTATAATTTGCAGTCAGTTAATGTGATTTTTCTTTTTTTGTTGTTGTTTTGTTTTGTTTGCTTTTTGTTTAAGATATCTTTGGCTATTCTGGGTCTTTTGTGACTCCAAATAAATTGTAGGATTGTTATTTCTGTTTCTGTCAAAAATATCATTGGTATTTTGATAGTGATTGCATTGAATGTGTAGATTATGTAGTGTAGTTCAGACATTTTAACGACATATATTTGTCCAATTCATGAATATGAAATAGCTTTCCATGTTTTGTGTCCTCTTCAATTTCTTGTATCAATGTCTTATGGTTTTCATTGTAGAAATATTTCACTTTTTTGATTAGGTTAATTCCTAAGTATTTAATTTTAATTGCAGCTAGGGTAATTAAGATTGCCTTTTAATTTCTCTTTTAAATTATTCACTGTTGCCATATAGAAATCTACTGATTTATGTATATTGATTTTATATCCTGCAACATTCCTGAATTGGTTGACAAGTTTTAAAAGCTGTTCTGTTGCATTCTTTAGGTTTTTCCAAATGTAAGGCCATATCATCTCAAAGAATGTCAATTTGACTTATTTGTTTTCAATTTGGATGCCCTTTATTTATTTATCCTGCCTGATTGCTCTTCCTAAAACTTTCAGTACTATGTTGAATAACAGTGGCGGAAATGGGCATCCTTGTCTTGTTTAGATCTTAGAGAAAAGGCTTTCAGTTTTTCCCCATTCGGTATGATACTAGTGTGGTTCTGTTGTTCATGGCTTTTAGTATGTTGAGGTTCATTCCTACTATCCCGTTTTTTTAGGGTTTTCATTTCATTGGGAAGGGATATTGAATATTATCAAATGCATTTTCAGCAGCAATTGAAATAATCATATGGTTGTATTCTTCATTCTGTTGATACAATGTATCATATTGATGGGTTAAGTCATCCTTGCATTTCTGGGATAAATTCCATTGGTCATGGTAAATGATCTTTTTAATATGTTGTTGAATTTGGTTAGGTGGTATTCTGTTGAGGTTTTTAACATCAATATTCATCAGAGATATTAGCTGTAATTTTCTTTTTTTTTTTTAATGTATCTTAGTCTGATTTTGGTATCAGGGTAATACTGGCATCATCGAGTGAGATTAGAAGTGTTCCCCCATCCTTTATTTTTCAGAATAGTTTGAGTCAGATTGGTATTAGATCTTCTTTAAACTTTTGGTAGAATTCAGCAGTAAGGCCATTGGGTTCTAGGCATTTCCTTGATAGTAGGCTTTTTATTACATCTTCAATCACATTGCTTGTTGGTCAGTTCAGGTTTTAGAATTTTTATGATTCAATATTGGTAGGTTGTATGTGTGTTGAAATTTATCTATGTATTCCAGGTCTTTCAATTGATTGGTATGTAGTTACTCATAAGCTCTAGTGGTCTTTTGAATTTTTGGAGTGTCACTTGTAATATCTCCTTTTTCAACTCTGATTTTACTTATATGTGTCTTCTCTGTTTTCTTATTTGGGCTAAAGATGTGCCAATTTTGTTTCCTTTTCATAAAACAAGTCTTCATTTCATTTATATTTATATATGTATATCTATTTTTTTATTTCCACTTTTATTTATTTCAGCTCTGATTTTTATTATTTATTTTCTACTAGTTTCAGGCTTAGTTTGTTCTTCATTTTCTATTCCTTTAAGATGAACAGTTAGGTTGTTTATTTCAAGTTTTTCTACTTTTTTGATGTAGGCACTAATAGTGAAAAACTTCCCTCCTAGGATAGCTTTTGTTATATTGTTATATGCCATAGGTTTTGTTATGCTGTATTTCCATTATCCTTTCTTTTTCAAAAAATTTTCCAATTTCTTTCTTATTTTCCTCATTAACATCCTTGTCATTCAGAAGCAAATGTTTTAATTTCCATGTGTTTGTGTGTTTTCCAAAATTCCTTTTGTAAGTGATTCCTAGTTTTATTTCATTGTGGTTAGATAAGATACTTGATATAATTTTAATTTTTTGAATATTTTAAGACTTGTTTTATTTCCTAACATTTGGCTTATCCTTGAGAAGGATCCATATGCTGTGAAGGCAAATGTGTATTGTGCAGCTGTTGGATGAAATGTTCTGTATATATCTGTTAGAACCATTTGATTTATTGTGCAGACTAAATATGATATTTCTTTGTTTTCCATATGGATGATCTGTTCAATTACAAAAATGGGATGTCGAAGTCTCCGTTTATTATTGTGTTGGGGTCTATCTCTTTCTTTATCTCTAGTAATATTTGCTTCGTATATCTGGATGCTCCAGTTTGGGTGCATATATATTTAAAATTGTTGTATCTTCTTGCTTCATTGACCCCTTTATCATTATATAATGGCCTTCTTTGTCTCCTTTTATAGTTTTTGTTCTGAAATCTATTTTGTCTTATATAAGTATAGCAACTTCTGCTCTTTTTTGGTTTCCATTGGCATGGAATATCCTTTTCAATTCCTTTATTTTTACTTTATGTGTATCTTTTAATGTGAAGTTGGTTCCTTGCAGGCAACAAATTATTTAGTCTTCTTTTTATCAATGTGGGCTCTCTGGCACTCTATGTCTTTTGACTGGATTAGTCAATTTACATTTACTTTTATTACTGATAAGTAAGCACTTACTCCTGCCATTTTATTTCTTTTCTAGTTGTCTCGTGGTCTTCTCTTCCTTCTTTTCTTCCTGTCTTCATTGTAGTGAAAATGATTTTCTCTGGTGGTATGCTTTTTCTTGCTTTTACTTTTTGTTTATCTATTGTATTTTTTTTTTCTATTTGAGGTTATCGTAAGGCTTGTAAAGAATATATTATAACCCAGTGTTTTAAACCAATGATAACTTTACATTGTTTGCATAAGTAAACAAACATTAAAACAGATAAAACCTAATTGATTGCATTTGATTAGCTTTTTGATGTGCTGCCAGATTTGGTTTGCCACTATTTTGTTGAAGATTTTTTCATCTAGGTTCATTAAGAATATTTACCTAAAAATTTCTTTTTTGTGTGCCTTTTCCAGGTTTCTTTATCAGAAAGATCCTGGTCTAATATAGTTAATTTTGGAGGAGTATCTTCTTCTCAATGTTTTAGAACAGTTTCAGTAGTTTTGGTATATGTTATTCTTTATATGTCTGGAAAAATTTGACTGTGTATCCATCTGGTCCAGTACTTTTTGTGGTTGGTATGCTTTTATTACTGATTCAATTTTGGAGCTTATCATTGGTCTCTTCAGGGATTTCATTTCTTCCTGGTTCAATATTGGGAGGTTGCATCTTTCCAGGAATATATTTATTTCTTCTAGGTTTTCCAGTTTTTGTGCTATAGAGGTGTTCACAATAGTCTCTAAGGGCTTTTTGTATTTCTGCAGGGTCGGTGGTAATGTATCATTTATCTTTACTTCGTTGTGTTTATTTGGATCTTCTCTCTTTAAATTAATCTAGCTACCAGTTGTTTATTCATCCAAAGAGCCAAACTTTGGTTTAGATGATCTTTTGTTTGGTTTTCTACATTTCAGTTTCCTTCAGTTCAGCTCTGATTTTGGTTATTTCTTTTCTTTTGCTAGATTTGGCTATGGTTTACTCCTGTTTTTCTAGCCCCTTAATTGTGATGCTGGGTTTGTAATTTGGAAATACTGTAACTTTTTGATATGAAAATTAGCACTATAAACTTTTTTCCTAACACTGCATTTGTTGTGTTCCAGAAATTCTTGTATGTTGTATCTTTGTTATTAGTTTCAAAAAATTTCTTGATTTCAATATTAATTTCACTGTTTACCTCATAGTTATTCATGAACAGGTTGTTTAATTTCTATGTAATTTTATGGTTTTGAGCAATATTATTAGTATTGATTTCCACTTTTATTGCACTGCCATCTGAGTGTCGTTTGTATAATTTTTGGGTTTATTCTGATATTGTTGATTTGTTTTACGTCAGATCATGTAGTCAATTTCTGAGTATGTAGCACATGCAGAGGAGAAGAATGTATATTCTGCTGTTGCTGAGTGAAATGTTCTGTAAATGTTTTATATGTCTGTTTGGTTAGATTCTGAATATCTTTGTTTTCTGTCTCAATTATCTATTCTTGTCAAGGGGTATAGAAGTCTCCTACTATTATTGTACGGTAATCTTAGTTTCTTCATTGGTCACTAATACTTTGTTTTATGAATCTGGGTGCTCCAGTGTTGGATACATACGTATTTAGGATAGTTAATTCTTCTTGTTGAATTGAACTCTCTATTATTATATAATGCACTTGTCATTTTAGAATCAACTTGCCACTGTACATTCTAAGTGAGGCATTTAATCAATTTACATTCTAGATTAATATTGATTTTTGTAGATTTGGTTCTATCATTGTGCTACTAGGTGGTTGTTATGCAGATTGGACTGTGTATTTGCTTTGCAGTGTCAATTGTCTATGTCCTTAAGTGTTTTTTTTTTTTGTTTGTTTGTTTTTTTTTTTTTTTTTTTTTTTTTTTTTTTTTTTTTTTTTTTTTTTTGTTTGTTTTTGTTTTTGTTTTTGTTTTTTTGTTTTTTTTGTGACCAGTAGTGATCTTTAATTTCCATGTTTAGCACTTCCTTGTGACTTCTTGTACAACAGGTCTGGTGGTAATGAATATTCTTAGAATTTGCTTGTCTGAAAAGAATCTCATTTCTCATTCACTTATGAAGCTTAATTTGCCTGGATACACATTTCTTGGTTGAAATGTGTCTTCTTGAGGAATGCTGAATATAGGCCCCTGGTATCTTTTGGCTTGTAAGGTTTATGCTGCAAAGTTCACTGCTAGCCTGATGGGGTTCCCTTTGTAAGCAACCTACCTCTTTTAAGTAGCTTTCTTTAATAATTTTTGTTTTATGTCAACCTTGGAGAATCTGATGAAAATGTATCTTGGTGGCCAGGCATGGTGGCTCATGCCTGTAATCCCAGCACTTTGGAAGGCCAAGGCATGCAGATCACCTGAGGCCAAGAGTTCAAGACCAGCCTGACCAACATGGTAATACCCCATTTCTTTTTTTTTTTTTTTCCTCAATAGCTTTATGTGTTTTTTAGAAAACTTCAACACACAGATTTATATTTCTATTTATTTCCATTTTTTTTTGAATTTATTATACTTTAAGTTCTGGGGTACATGTGCAAATTGTGCAGGTTTGTTACATAGGTATACACATGCCATGGTGGTGGTTTGCTGCATCCATCGCCCCATCATCTACATTAGGTAATTCTCCTAATTATATCCTTTCCCAATCACCTCACCTCTGCTTTCATCACCTAGCTCCCCACCAAGCCCCAGTGTGTGATATTCCACTCCTTGTGTCCATATGTTCTCATTGTTCAACACCCAATTATGAGTGAGAACATGTGGTATTTGGTTTTCTGTTCTTGTGACAGCTTGTTGAGAATGATGGTTTCTAGTTTCATCCACTTCCCTGAAAAGGACATGAACTCATCTTTTTTATGGCTGCATAGTATTCCATTATGTATATGTGACACATTTTCTTTATCCAATCATGGATGGGCATTTGGGTTGATTCCAAGTCTCTGCTATTGTAAAACAGTGCCACGATAAACATATATGAACATGTCTCTTTATAATAGAATGATTTATACTCCTTTGGGTATATACCTAGTAATGTGATTGCTGGGTCAAATGGTATTTCTATTTCTAAATCCTTGAGGAATTGCCACACTATCTTTCACAATGGTTGAATTAATTTACACTCCCACCAACAGTGTAAAAGTGTTCCTATTTCTCCACATACTCTCCAGCATCTGTTGTCTCCTGATTTTTTAATGATTGCCATGCTAACTTGCATGAGGTGGTATCTCAATGTGGATTTGATTTGCATTTCTCTAATGACCAGTGGTGATGAGCTTTTTTTTCATATGTTTGTAGGCTACATACATGTCTTCTTTTAAAAATTGTCTGTGCATATCCTCTGCCCACTTTTTGATTTTTATTTTAATTGTAACAGTCCAGTACCAGATTGGTTTGCAGCCAAATTCTACCAGAGGTAGAAAGAGGAGCTGGTACAATTCCTTCTGAAAGCATTCCAAATAATGCAAAAAGAGGGAATCCTCCCTAACTCATTTAATGAGACCAACATCATCCTGATTCCAAAACCTGGCAGAGATGCAACTATAAAAGAAAATTCCAGGCCAGTATCCATGATGAACATTGATACAAAAATCTTCAATAAAATACTGGCAAACTGAATCCAACAGCACATCAAAAAGCTTATCCATCACTATCAAGTTGACTTCATCCAAGGGATGGAAGGCTGGTTCAATGTCTTCAAATCTATAAGCATAATCTATCATGTAAACAGAACCAAAGACAAAAGCCACATGATTATCTCAATAGATGCAGAGAAGACCTTCAACAAAATTCAACAGCCCTTTATGCTAAAAACTCTCAATAAACTAGTTATTGATGGATCCTATCTCAAAATAATAAGAGCTATTTATGACAAACTCACCCAATATCATGTGAATGGGCAAAAACTAGAATCATTCCCTTTGAAAACTGGCACAAGACAAGGATGCCCTCTCTCACCACTCCCATTCAACATAGTATTGGAAGTTCTGCATAGGACCATCAAGCAATAGAAAGAAATAAAGGTATTTGAATAGGAAGAGAGGATGTCAAATTGTCCCTGTGCATGTATGCACACTGGCAAAGCGGTAGGGTGGGGCTGTTGGCAAGTGTGCACCAGCAAAGTGGTTGGGTGAGGTTGTAGTGGGGGGAGGCTGCAAGTGTGTGGGTGCATGTCCACAGGGAACCATCTGCTTGAATCCATGATGGTCAGGTGCAGTCTGTCAGTGAAGAAGCTATGGCAGTGGCTGTCAAGATGTACCCTGATTGGGCATCTGAGGCTGTGCTACAAATGGGTGCAGCCATGTGGGAATGCTAGGAGAAGTCAATAGATAGGGCAATGCCCAAATCAGACTGGCCCCATTCAATGGGCATGACCACCCTGCTCTGTCAAATGTTGATAGTCAAGCAAAGCTAAAGCCACCTAGAGGAGTAAGGGGAATCTTAGGGTTTTGGGTCTTCTCTGTCCATGCTCCTTTTACCCATTCTCAAGCCAAACTTTCTAGTCTCCATGCAGGCTGGAGTCCTGTCTTTGCTATCTCTCCAAACAACTTTCTCTGTCAGCTCAAATATCCATGAGGATCATGGCATCTCCTATAGCTAAGATTCCAGGGATCCATGGTATGAGTGGGCAAGTCCTCACCTATTTAACCCCTTCCTTAGGAGCTGCTGGGTTCCAGGAGTGAGTCCTGGTGCTCAGTGGCCCTGTTTTTTCCAGCTTCTTTCTTCTTCCGCTCATCATCTGTGTCTTCTTTCTGTTTACTCTCAATGACTCACTTTAGAAGACATTATCAGAGTGCACCAGTCTTCTTGATGGTCAGTTTTTCTGTGGGAGATGTTCTTACAGACTGCGTCTTGAAGGCGATCTTGGCTCCTACTCTCATCTTATAATTTTTCATCTTTTCCCTTTTAAGGGGTGGATTAGATTGATTTACTTTCCAATACTAAGTAAGTCTTACATTCCTAGAATTAAACTCTTTTAGTCATGTTGTCTACTTTTAATTTTACATTTATGATTTTGATTTGATAATATTTTCTTTGAATTGTTTTGCACTGATATTTGTGAAGGATATCAATGCATAGTTTTATTTTGTTATGTAAAATGTGCAATATTGGTGTATGTATTATATTAGCTTTATGAAATGATTTGTGAAGTACTCCTTTCTCTTGCATTTATAGAAATCAGTATACAGAAATTGTAAAATTTATTACATGTTTGTTGTGTTCTCCAGTAAAATCATTTTGGCCTGAATGTTTTAAATTAAGCATTCAGTTTTCTTAATGATTGTGCCTATTCAACTTATTTAATGTTGGGTGCTTTTTGATGATACATAGTTTTGAAGAATTAATTTCTTTCATTTAGGTTGTAAAATTTATGTCTACAGGTTTCATGTTCTCTTACTACCTTTTTCATGTCCTCAGGTTCGATAGGAAGGGAGCTGATTATAATCCCAAAATAACATAATTCCTGAAAGTTCAAAATCCTGAAAATAAAATTGGGAAAAAAATAATTTAAAAAGTCTTTAACAGGTATTTATTTACATTTTTAAAGTGGATTTATTTGAGAAACATAAAAACACAACAATGTTTTATAGGCTACTTTACAGAAAAATAGGCAATATTAATATGCATATATTCCTTTGGTTAAATATGCATTAATGTTATCATATTTAAAAAAGCATTACTAACTCAGGTCACAAAGACTTAGTCTTATATCTATGATGCTATCTGTAGCTTCTTCATACATGCATTTTAACAGTTATGGAGGTTCTCTTCTATTCCTAATTTGGTGAATATTTTTATTAGAAAGAAGTATTCATTTTTTCAACTATCATTATTTGTCCATTGAGATGATTGTGTGTCTTTTGTCCTATATTCAATTAATAGTTTATATTATATTAACATTTACATGTGTCTCCATCGTTACATTCCTATATTGGGTATTGCTGCAATGATCATTTGTGCGCATGTGTCTCTATGGTAGAGTGATTTCTATTCCTCTGGGTATATACCCAGTAATGCGGTTGCTGGGTCGAATGGTATTTTTGCTTTCAGCTCTTTGAGGAATCGCCATATTGCTATCCACAATGGTTGATCTAATTTACATTATTAACTACATAATTAATTTACATTATTAATTACATTGTGTTTCTGACTTTTTAATGATAGCCATTTTGACTGGTGTGAGACAGTATCTCACTGTCGTTTTGATCTGCATTTCTCTAATGATCAGTGAGGTGTTAAGCTTTTTTCATGTATATGCTTGTTGACCACATGTATGTCTTCTTTTGAAAAGTGTCAGTTCTGTTCACATTCTTTGGGATTGTTTCTTTTACTTTTGTTTATTTATTTAAATTCCTTATAAATGCTGGATTTTAGGCTTTTGTCAGATACATAGTTGGCAAATATTTTCTCCTATTCTGTAGACTGCTTACTCTGTTGAGTTTCCTTTGCTATGCAGAAGCTTTTAAGTTTAATTAGATCCCACTTGTCAATTTTTGCTTTTGTTGCAATTGCTTTTCCTTCTTTGTCATGAAATTTTTGCCTGTGCCTATGAACTGAATGGTATTGCTTAGGTTGTCCTCCAGGGTTTTTATAGTTTTGGGTTTTACATTTAAGTCTTTAATCTATCTTGAGTCCATGGTGTAAGGAAGGGGTCCTCCTTCAATCTTCTGCATGTGGCTAGCCAGTTATTGCAGCACCATTTATTGAATAGAGAGTCTTTTCCCCATTGCTTGTTTTTGTCTGCTTTGTTGAAGATCAGTTGGTCATAGGTGTGTGGCTTTATTTCTGGGCTCTCTATTCTATTTCACTGGACTATGCACCTGTTTTTGTACCAGTTCCATGCTGTTTTGGTTACAGTAGCCCTGTAGTGTTACAGTCTCACCAGTGTGCCACCATGTAGCAGTCTCTCATTGTGAAGTATCACTCCAAGTTCTTTATTTTTCTCAGGACAAGAAAATTAAGGAGTATGGAAACAAAGGGTGAGGTTGGAGCAAAAGTTTAGTAAGTGAAAGAAGAAAGCTCTCCACAGCAGAGTGGGGGCTCAAATGGGTTGCCAACTATAAGCCCAGGTCTGGGGTTTTTATGGACTGGGAAGGGAAGGAATGTGCTGACTGGTCTTGAAGAAAGCCTGCCCAGCTTGGCCCATAACCTTGGCCGGGTACCAGTCAGGAGCTGAAGTGAAAACTTGGCCCGGGACATTAACTCAGGACTAATAAGGGGATGAAGTGATGATTCACAGAGGCTTAGCTCACAGTCCAAAGCATGTCCAAAAAAGGAAAAAGTGCCCATCAGAACTCACTGGAGCTCAACATGTACTGGCCCACAAAAGGAGAAGAGACTCCTGGAAACCTGCTGGTTATATAAAGGACAAAGGTATTTGTATGTTGAGTCAGAGTAGCTGTGTCTTAGGCACAAAGAACAAAGGCATTTCTATGTTGTACCTTATTCCTTATTTTTAGTGGGCCGGGGCATGTGCAAGTTTCCTTATCTGTGCCTACCACCTGATTTTTCATCTGTTTCTCTGCTTAAAGGATTTTTACCAAGGACCCACCCTGACTGCCTAACTTTTTTTTTCTCTCAGTAGTTTAGTTTGAAGTTGGGTAACGTGATGCCCCCAGCTCCGTTCTTTTTGCTTAGGAATGTCTTGGCTATTGAAGGTCTTTTTTTGGTTTGTATGAATTTTAAAATAGTTTCTTTCAGTTCTGCGAGGAATGGCATTCTTAGTTTAGTAGGAACAGCATTGTATCTGTAAATTGCTTTGGTTAGTATGGCCACTTTAATGATATTGATTCTTTCTATAAATAGTCATGGGGTATGTTTCTAATTGTTTGTGTCACCTCTTATTTCTTTGAAAAGTGTTTTGTTACTCCCATTGTAGAGATATTTCACCTCCCTGGTTAGCTGTATTCCTAGGTATTTTATTCCTTTTGTGGCAATTGTAAATGGGATTGTGTTCCTGATTTGGCTTTTGGCTTGGCCATTGTTGGTATATAGGAATGCTAGTGATTTTTGTATGTAGATTTTGTATCCTGATACTTTGCTGAAGTTGTTTAACAGCTAGGGCTGAGACAATGGAGTTTTCTAGGCATAGAATAATGTCATCTGCAAACAAAGATAATTTGACTTCCTCTCTTCCTACTTGAATACCCTTTGTTTCTTTATCTTGCCTGATTGAAAAGTCGGTTTGACAAATGTAACTTAGTGAATGTGATTCATCAGATAAACAACTAAAAATGGAAAACTCATGATTATTCAATAGATGAAGAAAAGACTTTCCATAAAATTCAACATCCCTTTATGTTAAAAACCCTTAATGAACTAGGCATCGAAGGAATATACATTGAAATAATAAGAGCCATATATGACAAACCCACAGCCAATATCATACTGAATTTGCAAAAGCTGGAAGCATTCCCCTTGACAACTAAAACAAGATAAGAATGACCTCTCTCATCAGTCTTATTTAACATAGTACTGGAACTCCTAGACAGAGCAATCAGGCAAAGAAAGAGAGAAAAAGCATCCAAATTGGAAGAGAAAATGTCAAACTATCTTTGTTTGCAAACAATAGGATTTTTCACCTATCAAACTCCATAATCTTTGCCCAAAAACTCCTACATCTTATAAACAACTGCAGTAAAGTTTCAGGATACAGTATCAATGTACACAAAACAGTAGTATTTCTATACACCAACAATATCCAAGCTGAGTGTCAAATCAAGAATGCAATACAATTCACACTAGCCACAAAAAAATAAAATGATATATCTAGAACTACATGTAACCAGAGAGATGAGGTCTTTTTCAGGGAGAATTACAACACACTGCTAAAATAAATCAGGAATGACAAAAACAAATGAGAAAATATTCCACACTAATGGAAAGGAAGAATCAATATTGTTATAATGTCCATAATGCCCAAAGCAATTTATAGATACAATGTTACTCCTATCAAATGACAAGTAAATAGTCTTAACAGAATTATAAAAGTCTATTAAAAATTTATATGAAACTAACAACAAACCCAAATAGCCAAAGCAATCCTAAGCAAAAATAAAAATGCTGGAGGCATGTTTCCTGACTTCAAACTATACTACAAGGCTGCAATATCCAAAACAGCATGTCATTACATAGATCAATTTAACAGCATAGAGAGCCCAGAAACAAAGCTTTACAACTAAGGCTATCAGATCTGACAAGGCTGACAAAAACAAGCAGTGAAGAAAGGACTCCCTATTCAATAAAAGATGTTGGGATAACTGGCTAGCCACATGCAGAGGATTGAAACTGGATGCCTTTCTTAAATTATGTATAAAAGTCAATTCAATTTTATACTCAATAGATTAAAAACTTAAATGTACAACCTAATAATATAAAAACCCTAGATAAAAACCTAAGAGATACCATTCTGGACATAGGTCTTGACAAAGATTTCATGATGAAGATATCAAAGGCATTTGCAGCAAAAACAAAAATTGACAATTGAGACCTAATTAAACTAAAGAGGCTCTCCACAGCAAAAGATACTGTCAACAAAGACAACACATAGAATGGGAGAAAATATTTGCAAACTATGCTTCTGACAAAGGTCTAATACCCAGAATATATAGCAGTATAAATAAATTATCAAACAATAAACAACCCTATTTTAAAGTGGGCAAATGGCATGAGCAGGCACTTTTCAAAAGAAGGCATACACATGGCCATTAGAGAAATGCAAATTAAATCCACAATGAGAGAACATCTCACACTAGTCAAAATGCCTATTATTAAAATATGTAAAATAACAAATGCTGGTGAGGTTTCAGAGGAAATGGAGTGCTTATATACTGCTGGTGGGAATGTAAATTAGTTCAACCATTGTAGAAAGCAATTTGGCAATTTCTCAAAGAATTTAGAACAGAACTATCTTTCAAGCCAGCAATCCCATTATTGTGTGTATACCCCAAGGAATATAAATTGTTCTGCCATAAAGACACATGCACACATAGGTTTATTGCAGTGCTATTTGCAATAGCAAAGACATAGAATCAACCTAAATGCCCATCAACAGTAGACTGTATAATGAGAAATTGGTTCATGTATACCATGGGATACCACACAGCCATAATAAAAACTGAGATTATATTCTATACAGCAACATAGATGCAGCTAGAGGCCATTATCCTAAGTGAAGTAACATAAGAACAGAAAACCAAATATCACATGTTCTCGCTTATAAGTGGCAGCTAAACATTGAGTACACATGGATGCAAAGAAAGGAACAATAGACACTGGGGACTACTTGAGAGTGGAGGATGAAGATTAAAAGACTACCTATTAATTACTATAATTTTATCTGGGTGATAAAATAATCTGTACACCAAACCACTCAACATACAATTTACCTATATACAAACCTGAACGCATACTCCTGAAACTAAAATAAAAGTTTAAACAATTAAATGAGAAAAAATTAAGAGTAAAATGCTATTTTAAAATATTCAATGTAAGAAAATAAATATTTTAATTTATATTCTCTAATAAATTTGAATAATCAAGGGTAACTTTTTCTGTTTATTCTGTGAACCAATGAGACCAAAAGCAATTAAGTTGAAAATTGTATTGCAAACATTTCTCAAATCAAAAAATATTGATACTAGTTCAGCTTTTTTAAAGTTGACACTTGATTATGGAATTTTAAATACATTTAATTTGGTTAGCATATATAACACATATACAAATTTTGAAATAACATTGAAATTCAGTCATACACTTTCATCATTTTCAGTGTTATGGCTAATCTTCTCAGAAAAATAATAGATTATTAAGTGGCTTTATATATATTTCCCTCCCTTTGGAATCTGAAACTCACTTCTATGATATTAATACTTTCATCTGCATGGAGCATAATAAGATTTACAAATTACAAATGAAATTTCTATGCCTGCTGATGTAAAGCTATCTCATGTGTATAAAATGTACAGCAGGATGGCAAGAAATATTTAAATGAGGGTACTGTGAAATCATACTAAAAAGCTTTGAAATTTGAGGACAAACTGTTTAATTGGTTAAATCAGGATGTCCCCAGGATGTAGTTAATATTTATCAAGAGGTCATGATTACTGTAAAATAAAGTTGTAAGGTTTGGTTTTGTATATTAGTACTTGAATTATTCATATGGCAGAAATTAATAAAAGCATGTATCACATATTTCTCTCCCAGATCATAAGCAGAGTACAGTTATTTTGTAAAATAATAATGTTGCTGCTCTTTCAATCCCATAGTTTGGCAAGTGGGAGTGTTATAACTCTTCTTTTACTCCTGTAGTTTGTTGAGTTACAAGTTCTTGTCCAACAACCAAGAAGTATGAGGTACACCAACACTAGACAGTGAATAAGGCAGAGTAGAATTTATTGAATGACAGAAAAGCTCTTGGCAGTGAGATGGACCTGAAAGTGGGTTGCCAGCCATGAGGCTGAGTCTAGGGATTTTTATGGGCTTGGAATGGGGGAAGTGTGTGCTGATTACTTTGTGGGTAGGCTTGGAAAAACACCATTCAGAAGGAGGCATAAAAGAGTATAGAGCCAATTGTGGGAGGGTAGGTATAAGTAAAATAGGTGAAAGATAAGGACCAATCAGGAGGAAGCATGCCAAATGGGAATGGGAGTTCTTGCTTCAGTCCATGGATTTTATCTGGAGCTGGTGGCTTGGTTTTCAGGCTATAGATGGCCCTTGGCTTGAAGATTGATTTTCACCAGGACCCATTCCTGTCTGCCTAGGAATTTGCCTGCCTCCTGTTTATATCAATAATATCCACTTCAACAAGTACAAGGAGTTCAGGTCTATGTACTCTATAGGAATTTACTACTGTTTATTGTTTTCCTTCTTTTGCTATGATATAGTATTAAAAGCAAAGAAAGTGAATTTTTAAAATATTAAGTTGCCAAGATCTTAGATTGCTTGACATTTAATATTATGATTATCTATTTTACTATGTAGATCAGTGAATATAGAAAACATGAGGAAAAATAAGTTAAATAAAATTTTGTCTCTCTATGAATTGAAAGTATCTGATATCCAAATGTTCTACACATATGCAAGTCCTGCTTATTACTGTACCCTGCCCTGGGCAATTTTCAGTGGTGAATCCTGGCACAGAAAGTATCTATTGGAATTTTGTCCCCAAAACCCCTTTTGTTATCCCCATCAGTGTAATGATATATATGAAACTTCTGTGTTCAGCAATCACTCTTCCCATTTCTTGAATGAACTGAGTCTGAATTAGGAGGTTATTTTGCTTTGCTTTAATATCAGGTAATTAAGATTTGGATTTGATCCTGGTAACCTGTTTCTGATCACCCTCTGTCCTGCCTGTTTTGAAATTATTATCTTGTTTGCCTTATAGTACAGATAATGTGCCATACTCTTAATGTCCCTCCCAGTAGACCATGCAGTTAATGGCCTGTCTACCAACATTCAGAGTGTTGACACACCAGAATTCACTATCCTTCCACTACGTCAATCTTTCACAAAAAAAAAGATCCTAAAATGTCACCATGCTTTTCAGGTATAATGAAATTTTATCAACAGTATTCGTACTGTGCTAGCTGTCCCAGTGCTTTATCTGTTTCAGTAGGTTTAACTGAAAAATCTGCCTCTTATTCTGCCATGGTACAAAATGCTGAATTTTGGCAGAGTGCAATCAATCTAGAAATTATGAAACCTTATACATGACGTTCCTATAAGCTACAAGAAGAAAATATTGTAGAAAGGATTTTTTATTTTGCTTACATTTCCTCTTTGAATTTTAAAAACTTCTTCCCACACAATTTCTTTTTTCAATTATAGTCAACAGCTCTTGGAAACAATGGCATTTGTATCAGTCAAAAAATAAATATATTAATGAATGAATGAATAAATAAATAAATTGCGTTGGCTTATGTCACATAAGATACAGACTTTGAAATTACGTTGAGGATTTTCAGGTTAATTTTTCTACCTTCTATGTGAACTGACATTCAGTTATCATCTTTTCTATCAACTACAGCAATATTCTTGTACTTTTCTATAATTCTGATTGTCAGTTCTCACACATCTAAGCTTCACTCAGCTGTCATTTTTTATTTGAAAAAGTGGGATTTCAGTCCTTTTGGAGTTTAAGTTAGTTTTTATTATAATATATAAAATTGCCTTTCCAATTTATATTCAGTTTTTAATTTCTCTCTCTCACTCAGCTCTATACTTCCTTTTTTTGAGATTTGGTAATACTCTTTGGAGGTAAAAAGCAAATAAGTATAGTTATCAAAGATTATTTTAATACATATAACTCAATTCTTCCCTTTGAGTTAACTATTACTGCTTAATCTACTGATAATGTGAAAGCTATTTACACAGATGTAATTATCTATCTCTATATAATAATTATAAGTTGTATAGGTTGTGATATGTGTATGTATACAGTCAGTCCTCATTATTTGTGGATTCATATTTGTAAATTGGCCAACTCACTTGTAGTTATGTATAAGCCCCGAATCAACACCTGTGGTACTCTAGTAGATATTTGTGGACATGCGCAGAGCAACATAAAAATTGTGTTGTCCAATATGCAGATTCTCAGCTGAGGCTCCACTCTGCCTTCTTGTTTCACCTTTTGTGCTGTAAATAAGCACTCTTTTTGTGGTCGATTTGGTGCCAACTTTTTCACATATTTTGTCGTGATTTCACTGTTGAATATGGCCCCAAGAACAGTGTTAAGTATTAAAGAAATCAGGCATGAGTTATAATACACTTGTGAGTTCAATGTTAATAAATCAACAATACATATTAAATAAAGTGTTTTTAACACAAATACACATAAAGTAAGGTTATGTATTGGTCACCTTACAAAAATGTGACTGGGGATTGCAGCAACCTGACTCTGTATTTTGCCTAGAAGCAATCGTTCAGTATTCCCTAATTCCATTTTTAAAGGACTTAATAGACAGTAACAACCATCTATAATGAGGATTGACTATATATGCAAAGAGAATCAGAAAAGGAACTCAGTCTTGGCTTATATCACTTGCTGTGGATTAATTGAGGGAAAACAAAGCAAATTTGTTTTTCTACCTACATACCAAAAAGGAGAATGGAAATCTTTAGAAATGTGAGCTTTCCTTACTCCCAGTCTTCCCCACACCTAGTGAATAGGTGTTATATTTTAGAAACATTTAGAGATAATAAATTGTTTCAGCTCTTAGGTGGAAGAGAAGACTAAAATTTTGAGTTTATGGAGTTGAAGGGTTCAAGCTTAGATATGGCTTCTGTGATACACAACGGGAAGTGGTCTCTAGTAGAAAGGGATTTTTGCCCAGATTACACACAACAACTCAGGATATGGCCAGTTCACTAATGTAACCATGGATGAATGCTTGAGGTATGAATACCAACAATGAATGGACCCAAAGAAAGTTTTCATGGTCAAATGTGGCACGGCCAGAGTATTTGTCATTGAGCAAATAGTTAATGAAAGCTTGGACAAATCATCTAGAGCAGACTATAACAGCTTAAACATAAGAGACACCTCTTTCTCCAAATTTTAATTTTTATTGTATTATTTTTACATGCTGCTCAAGGATTCCAGAACTTTTTTAGAGTACCAGTGGTTTCTATATTTATTGGAAAATGTAGAGCAAAATTGTATATATGTGTACTTTTGTTTCCATTTGTCATTTAACTGCTTGTTTTGCAAGGTTATTTTTGCCATATTTCCTTTGGTTTTATCAACTTTAAAGCCAATAAATTAAAACATCTTTCATTGAAACTAGAGGGAATGAGAGCATTTAACTGAACCTCTAAAACTATAATAGCTCTTGACTAAACTCTACACACTATAACTGTTTCAAGTAGACCAGTTTAAAATCAAGCACTTCGAGTAGATCACACCTTTCCTGTAAAACAAACAAAAATATAGTAATGATACGTATTTCTTGTGTTTTTTTCCTCTTAATTAGACTCAGTCCATTTTCTGGATTATTTATTTTCTTATGTGTCTATGCTCAATTTAGTTACAGATACTGCTCAGTTTTAGCTAATGCACTCTTATTCCTGCTTTTAAGCAAATGATTAATGTACAGTTTATTACCCCACACTTCAACTTCAGAAAAATAAATCCTTTGGTTCTTATCAACTGCCAAAATAGAACTATAATATTTTCATTTCTTTTTCATAAATACTTGCTTAGTAGCTACTAAATACAAGCTAATTTAACATAGTTTATTTTCCCTATAGGGTGATTTTCATTTTATATTTGTTCAGTTTATTTTAGAAATATAAAAACTGTATTTGACATTTTGCTTCTAATCAGGTAATCTGTTTATTTCATTTTTAATGAATTTGAAATTCTTCTACATAAAATATCCTTAAGAATATTGGAAAAGAGTAGCAATAACTACTGAAAAATGATAAACCATGCTTTATTTTGAAAAAATTGCATTTTTTCATTTTAGTCTATTTATCCAAATGGCAGTGCTAATTTTTGCTACAGACTAGTTACTTTATGTCAAAATTCTTTTAAAATGGACCTATATTTTCTTTAAATATATGTGTTTTTAATGTTAGAAGTGAGAATCCCATAGGAGCATTTAGAATAATTATTTCTTCAGAGGCCGTTTGATGTCCTAAACACTCATGGACCATTCCTTTTTAAAACACTGTTGTCTAAGACACTTTTACCAAACAGAGCAAATAAGATATTAATTGTTCAATAGGCAAGTTCTGCAGTCTACTCTCTTTGTTTGACTTTAAGAACTGCTTAAAACATATTGAGTAATCTTAGAAGTGATGGGTTATAATGAATTTCCTTAGCTTAATTACTTCATTTGTTGTCGATTTGCATCATTATATTTTAAGATTTCATTCAATCTTTTTTAATGAGATTATGTAATGTAGAGAGTATATAATGTCATGATAACCTTAAAATATCCAATATAGCCATTTTGTTTTAATTATTTCGCTTACGGGAACATCAGCAATAGGGATAGGGCATCAATCCAAATTGAGACATGCCAAGCCACAAGACTTAATGCCAATTCTACAGAGATTCATTTCTCTTCATATGTTGAGGTAAACACACTGTTCTTTTCTATTGGGAAACAAGTCTTATACAAAGAAATCCATCAAATTGATCATATTTAATGTAAGCAAATTTTGACATACTTATATTTATTAAAATTAGGACATCTTAAAAAGTTAATGGATAAACTTAATTCCTGCAAGCCAGGTCTCACCACTTTAATTACTCTCTTAATTTAAGATGACTGGTAAGCAAATAGCAGTGTTATATAAGACAGCTAATATATGATATTGAAAATAAATGTATATTTATGTAACAATCACATCTACAAATGAAAATAAATCACTCTATCAAAAGTATTAAAAATTATAATGACTGATCTATAATACAATTTCATTGTCATGTATGTTAACAGTACAAAAGAAGAAAAATATATTCTTGGCTTCTAACAACAATATAATATAAAAATTTTTGCTTTAAAATATGCTTTGATTGCTTTTCTCAATTCTTTTTATTGAATTTTTAAAAATTTATTTGGCATGGTCATGAAGTTATTGTGACATATCTATAAAGAATGGAAAAACAAATATTTTGTCTGTATTTGAGTGAAATTATAAATGTATTTTATCAATATTTCTTCATAATTATTCACTAACATTGTTTTCATTTAGTTGTAACAGTAAAATATAATGCTTTTTTACATTAGTTTTCATGTAAATGTATATGCTGCTTGGAAAGCACAAATATTTTTTGAAACTCCCATGTTTAATTTAGCACTATTCACAATAGCTGTTGAATGGAAACCCACCTAAGTGTTCATCAGAAGACAAATGGATTTGAAAAATGTGATATGTATACACAATGGCATACTACTCAGCCTTAAAAAAATTCTGTCACTTGTGACATCATGGATGAACTTAGAGGACACTATGCTAAGTGAAATAAGCCAGTCACAAAAGTACAAATACCACATGATCTCACTTATATGTAGAACTAAAAAGTTAAATGTATAGAAGTAGAGTAGAATGATGTTTAGCAGAGCCTGAAGGGTAGGAGTACATGGGAAAAAGGAAGATGTTGGTCAAAAGGTACAAACTTTCAGTTAGATAAAAGAAAAAATTCTAGTAATGTATTAGACAACAGGGTGACTATAGTTCGTGATATTATATTATAGATTTTAAAATTGGTAGAAGACATGATTTTAAATGTTCCCACCACAAAGAAATAAGAAATATTTTAGGTGATGGTTAGATTAATTAGCCTGATTTTATCATTTCATAATATATGCATGTATTAAAACATCAAATCGTACCTTATAAATATATAAAGTTAGCATTTACCAACTGAAAATTAAATAAAACTTTAAAAATAAGCACAGAAACTAAAGATAATAGTGCAATACAATACTATATTTTAAAATATTTTGATTGAACACATATCCACCTATGTAATAAGGTAAATATGATTTTGCTCATAAAATGTCCTATTTAAATAAATGCCTTAATATGTTCAATTGTATTAAAACTATAAATACCTGTAAGTGTTAGCAATCATTTAATCAAATTTACCTGGTATTTATTTTGTGACCGTGCCAGGGCAATTTAGGCCACATGGAACAGTTAAAATGCAATTTGTGAGATGGTCACCTCTTTGAACAAATTTATTCTGTGCAGCATACTTAGGAGTAGGTAAATGCTGGTGCATGGGTTAAAATAACAAAAGTGATTATTTTAACAGAATGCAAAAATTATTTCCTTGGCTCTGTGGAATTGCATTTTAAAGGCACCAAAAGAGCTTTCCTTTGAGAAATCAAAATAAATTCTTTCAAAGTCCTTCCAATTTTTAAAGTCTTTAAACCTAGCCCCATTATCAAATATTCACACACAAATTTTGTATACATTTATTAAAATGTATTATAATTCAGAAATGCTGTTTAACCATTAATTTAAAACTTCAGAACAACTTCTGCAAACTCTTTAAAATTATATACATACATTTTTTTTTCATTGTGCCTTTTCCAGGTTTTGGTATTAGATTGATGCTGGCTTCACAGAATGAGTTAGGGAAGAGTATCTCCTCTTTGACTTTTTCAAATAATTTCAGCAGGATGGGTTGCAGCTCTTCTTTTTATATCTACTGAAATTTGACTGTGTATCCATCTGGCCGTGGGCTTTTTTTTGTAGGTTTTTTATTACTTATTCAATTTAAAAACATGATATTGGTCTGTTCAGGGTTTCAATTTCTTCCTAATTCAGTCTGGGGAGGTTGTGTGTTCCTGGAAATTTATTCATTCCCTCCAGATTTTGTATTTTGTTACGTTGGAATGTTTATTATAGTCTCTGAGGATCTTTTGAATTTCTGTGGAATTGGATGGGATGTCACCTTTGAGGTTTCTGATTGTGCTTATTTGGATCATCTCTCTTTGTCGCTTCGTTAATTTAGCTAGTGGTCAATCGATCTCGTTTGTCTCTTAAAGAACTACCTTTTGGTTGTATTAATTATTTGTATAGATGTTTGCATCTCTATTTCATTCAATCCTGCTCTGACTTTATTTATTTTATTCTGTTACCTTTTGTGCTAGTTTGTTCTTTTATGTTAGATCACGAACTTGGAATCTTTCTAACTTTTTTGAGATAGGCATTTAACACTTTAAACTTTCCTATTAACACTGATTTTGCTGCATCCCAGATTTTGGCATGTTGAGCCTCTGTTTTCATTTATTTCAAAAAATTTCTTGATTTCTGCCTGAATATTGTTGTTTACCCAAAAGTCATTCAGAAGCAAGATGATTAATTTACATTTAATTGTGTTGTTTTGATAGATATTATCAGTATTGATTTCTATTTTTATTCCACTGTAGTCCAAGGATATAGTTGGTATGATTTTCATTTTTTAAATTTATTGATATTTGCTTTCTTTCCAAGAATGTGATGGATCTTAAGGTATGTTTCATGTGCAGATGAGAAAAATATACATTCTGCGGTTAATGGGTGAAGTATTCAGTAGATGTCTGTTAGGTCAAATTGGTCAAGTGTCAGATATAAGTCCATTACATTCTTTGTTAGTGTTTTGGCTCAATGATCTGCCTAATGCTATGGAGGTAGGGGGAGCGTTGATGTCCCCCACTATTGCGTGTGGCTGCCTAAGTCTTTTCATAGATCTAGAAGTAGTTGTTTTATAAATCTGAATGCTCCAATAATGGGTGCATATATATTTAGGATACTTAAGTCTTCTGGTTGAATCATTTATCATCATGTAATCCCATTCTTTGTCTTTTTTAATGTTGTTGGTTTTAAGTCTGGTTTATTTGATATAAGAATAGTGTCTCCTGCTCTTTTTGGTTTTACATTTCAGAGATAGTGAACTATCTCTATAAGGAGACTGCAAAACGCTGCCGAAAGAAATCATAGGTGACACAAAAGGAAAAGTATTCCATGCTTATGGATTGGAATAATCTATACTGTTAAAGTGGTCATACTTCCCAAAGCAATCTACAGATTAAATGCTATTTCTGTAAATTTACCATTGTCATTTTTTACAGGATTAGAAAACAAAAACTATTCTAAAGTACATATGGAGCCAAAAAAGGGCACAAATAGCCAAAGCAATCCTAAGCAAAAAGAACAAAACTGGAGGTATCATATAACTTAATTTCTAGCTATATTATAAGGGTACAGTAACCAAAATAGCATGGTAATTGTACAAAAACAGACACACCAACCAATGGAACAGAATAGTGAAACCAGAAATAAAGCCGCACACCCATTGCCTTCTGATATTTGATAAAGTTGACAAAAATAAGCAATGCAATAAAACTCTCTATTCAGTAAATGCTGCTGTGATAGCTGGCTAGCAATATGCAGAAGAATGAAACTGGACCCCTACCTTTCATCATGTATAAAAATTAGGTAAAGTCATTAAATATTTAAATGTAACATCTCAAACTGTAAGAATTCTAGAGGAAAATCTAGGAAACATCATTCTGGACACTGGCCTTAGGAAATAATTTATGACTAAGTTCTCAAAATCAATTCCAAAAAAAAAAAATACTAAAAACTAAAAAATTGACAACTAAGACCTAATTTAATGACCCAGCTTCTTCACAAAAAAAGAAACTATCAAGAAACTAAATAGAAAATCTGCAGAATGAGAGAGTATATGCAATCTAGCTATCTGACAAAGGTCTGATATGCCAAATCTATAAGGAACTTAAACAATTGAATAAGCAAAAAAGAAATAATCCCATTAAAATTGGGCAAAATGCATGAATAGACTGTTCTCAATAAAAGACATGCAAGCAGCCAACAAATGTATGAAAACATGCTCAACCTCACCATCATCAGAAAAATGCAAATCAAAATCACAGTGAGATACCATCTCACACCATTCAGAATGTCTATTATTAAAAAATAAAAATAACACATGCTGGTGAGGCTGTGGAGTAAAGGAAATGCTTATACACTGCTGGTGGAAATGTAAATTAGTTCAGCCACTGTGGGAAGCAGTTTGGAGATTTCTTAAAGGGCTTAAAACAGAACTACCATTCAACCCAGCAATCCCATTACTGAGTATACATCCAAAGGAAAATAAATCATTCTACCAAAAAGACGTATGCACTAGCATGTCCATCGCAGCACTAATTATAATGGCAAAGACACAGACTCAGCCCAATTGCTCATTAATGGTGGATTGAACAAAGAAAATGTTGCAGATATACACAATGGAATATTACACAGCTTTAGAAAAGAACAATCATATCCTTTGCAGCAACAGGGAAGCAGCTGGAGGCCAATATCCTAAGCAAATTATTGCAGGAATAGAAAAGCCTATACCACATATTCTCACTTGTAAGTGGGAGCTAAATATTGAGTACTCATGGCCCTAAAGGTGGCAATAATAGAACCTTGGAACTACTAGAGGGAGAGTGGGGGGTTGGACAAGGCTTGATAATCTAACTATTTGATACTGTGGTCACCACTGGGGTGATGTGATCAGTCATAACTGAACCTCAGTGTCATGCAATACACCCATGTAACAAACCTGTGCATGTATTCCTTGTATCTAAAATAAAATTGAAATAAAAAATAAAATTCAATGTTCCAACCTTTTAATGTAAATATATATGTACATATATGCATATATATATTTGTGTGGTGTGTGTGTGTGTGTGTGTGTAAACAGAGAGAGAGAGAGAGAGAGATAATAAATTGGTCAGGCTTCAAAAGTATACATAATTAAGTTTTTATAATGACAGATAAACAGGGCCCCAAAATTTAAAAGTTTATTTTGGAAGATGGTAAAGCAGTAATCTCTTGCTTGTATTCAATCAGAACATGAATGGTCATCTACCAGGGATACATGGATTGGATATTAAGTGACAGAATCTAACTCAAGTGTAAGGAAAGAAAGAAAAAGAAGTAAAAAATGCTTGTTCTCATTTTACCTATCATTTGTTTTCTGCTCATGGGTTGTTTTAACGGGGCTGGGCAGTGAGGTATTACAGTATAGGGGATTGTTTTTGATTTTGGTTTTCTTAATTTTTTTTCTTATTTTTTAAAATTATACTTTAAGTTCTGGGTTACATGTGCAGATCGTGCAGGATTGTTACATAGGTATACACATGCCATAGTGGTTTGCTGCATCCATACCCCTGTCACCTACATTAAGTATTTCTCCTAATGTTATTCATCCCCAAGCCCCCAACCCCCTGCTATCCCTTCCCTAGCCACCCCATCCCCCAACAGGCCCCAGTGTGCGATGCTCCCCTCCCTGTGTCCTTGTGTTCCCGTTGTTCAATGCCCACTTATGAGTGAAAATGTGGTGTTTGGTTTTCTGTTCTCATGTCAGTTTGCTGAGAATGATCATTTCCAGCTTCATCCATGTCCCTGCAAAGGACATGAACTCATCCTTTCTTATGGCTGCATAGTATTCCATGGTGTATATGTGCCACATTTTCTTTATCTAGTCTATCATTGATGGGCATTCTGGTTGATTCCAAGTCTTTGCTATTGTACACAGTGCCACAATAAACATATGTGTGCATGTGTCTTTATAATAGAACAATTTATAATCCTTTGGATATATACCCAGTAATGGGATTGCTGGGCCAAAGTATTGGGGTATTTGACATGAGAATGTAGAGCTCATAATTGTTTTCCTTATTACAAAAATACAAAAGGTTAGAATGAAGTAAGGAAGGTTTAAAAAGTTTGATGCTTCCTCTTTTTTACTTGATGACCTCAGAAAATTTTTTGTGATATGCTCATAATCTAATGCAGTGATTCCAAGATGTCGTCCCTGTATCAGCAGCATCAAGATCACCCTGGAACTTTTTATTTATTTATTTTTTGACAGAGTCTTGCTCTGTCACCCAGACTGGAGGTCAGTGGCACGATCTCAGCTCACTGCAACCTCTGCCTCCCAGGTTAGAGCGAGTCTCCTGCCTCAGTGTCCTGAGTAGCTGGGATTACAGGCACGTGCTAAGATGCCTGGCTAATTTTTGTATTTTTAGCAGAGATGGGGTTTCACCATGTTGGCCAGGCTGATCTTGAACTCTTGGCCTCAGGTGATCCGCCTGTCTTGATCTCCCAAAGTTCTGGGATTATCGGCATGAGCCACCCCGGCCGGCCCCAAGAACTTCTTAGAATAACAAATGGTTTATAGTGACACACTTCCTGAATCAAAATATCTGAGGGACAGACCCAGCCATCTGTGTTTTAGCAATCCCTCCAGGTAATTCTGGTGCACACACAAGTCTGGGAAATACTGGTAAGGTAACCATAAAATACTTCATAAGAATGTAGAATTTCAGGAATCTGAGGCATAATAAACTAATATTAAACTGAGAAGCTCTATCTTTCAGACCTCAACTTGTTTCTCCATGAAAGTCTTTCATATTGTTCCCATTCTGTATGAGTTGTGATGAAATCTACATTCTGTATGAGCTGTGGTGAAATCAATGCCTCAACCTCACTCCAAAAGAGTGAGCCTTCTGAGTGAAGTTTGCCATCTCAATAATTAGATGGAAACATTTCACTGCTATCTACTGACCAAAGTTGTTATTTTAGCTGATACATTATTTAAGGCACAGGCTTAAAGAAGCCAGCCCCATATGATTAAAAACTGTGTTGATTGCTGAAGGACCAAACATTTAATTACTACTTATGAAGAGTCAGCTTAAGACAAAAGATTCTGATGATAAGGCCTCATAGACTATCCATTCATTTTTATTCTCTCCTTTAATTTATTTCTTCATATATTTAACCTGGCATATGGGGGCAACTCAATGATTCTTCATGAGTACTACAGAAATTATACACACAAAATATTCTGAATTTTTCTGACAAAGAAATATGTACATTAATACATTAACAGTTCTTTTTTGGCCTCATACATAGTTGGCAACACAACATACTTATTGCAATCTTGTATGCAATCTACATTTACAATCTGTATCTTTTGATATTAGTTTATAACATATTTATTCCAATCTTGTATGCAATATATATTTACAATCTGTATTTTTTGGAACTGGGTTACTAGGTACTATGCACCTAGTTATCAAAGAGTACAGAGACTTATAATTAGTTCTGAAGCTTATTTGAAACTAATCATCTCTTTGCACAAGTTTTTTTATCCAGCTTACATACACTTCTTTCAACTGTATAAATAAAGCCCTCAAAATCATTTTTGAAACTGTTTCTAAAATTAATTTAGAAGCTCATTGCAAATACGTTTGGAAAAAAGGATAAGACAAAAAGAGCACACCATATACTGTACAAATTAGATTGAAAAAAATGGTATGTAGTAATTTCATTTGTATGTAACTGCAAAAAGGAAAAAAAATGTGATTCATCCTTATCCTTAGATCTTTAGCCTCATGAAAAATATTCTGTCAAAATTATTGGTTCTCCATCTTTACATTGCCATTAGTTTCTACTGTTCTCTCCCACAGAGTAATTTGTGTAGTTCAATTTGTTTTGGTTCCTTTTTTTTTGAGATGGAGTCTTGCTCTGTCATCCAGCCTAGAGTGCAGTGGCGTGATCTCTGCTCACTGCAACCTCCAACTCCCAGGTTCCAGCAATTCTCCGTAGCCTCCCATGTAGCTGGGATTATAGGTGCACACCACCATGCCTGGGTATGTTTTTGTATTTTTAGTAGAGACTGGGTTTCGCCATGTTTACCAAGCTGGTATCAAACTCCTGACCTTCTGATCCACCTGCCTCAGCCTCTCGAAGTGCTGGGATTTCAGGCATGATGCTGTGTTACTACTTGGGCACTCTAGTTAAATTTCAACCACCAGAGTAGACTTTAAACTTCTCCTTATGGGAGTTTCCACTTTGCAGCTTCTTAACAGTAAAAAGAAAAAAAAAAAAAAAGAGGAAATCTGATAGAGGAGCCTATGCATTATTATTAGAGGTTGTTTTCTCTTTGGTCTGCTTGACTTCAAAGTTCAGAATCGCTGTCTTTCTGTTATTCATTTATTTTACCCTTTTGTCAAATAAAAAGAAAGTTTTTGTTTCCTTAAAAAGAAAACCTCACTTTATTATCCTATGCAAACATTCTTACTATCTAAGAAATAAAATAAATAAGAAACATGATACACGCACACACACGCGCACACACACACACATATGTATGTATATATTTGCCTTAAACCTCTGAAGAGAGAAAATTCTACTTACTATAATCTCTATGAAATTGGAAAGCTTTGCTTATCGTGCAACTTAAGGAAGCTCTATTCTTGAAAAATGTATAGAATAAATGACTTGCAAGTGCAATTGAATATGTAATCTATTCACAATAAAAATGACTTTTGCTGTGTAACCATTAGACAGACTAAGCATGTTTTGAAAACACCTTCAGAGCACAGGTGTCCCTCAAATAACAAAATATTTGGAAATGAAATAGTATTTGATATATTTTAAAGTTTCAATTTAGTCACTCTAGAAAGGGTTAGACAGTTTTGGACACCTTGTAAGTTTATTTTTCTGTTTAATATTTTTTTACATGATCAACATAGAAAAATCAATTGTATTTCTATATACTTGCAATGGACAATCCAAAAATGATAGTATAAAATCAGCTCCGTTTACAGTTGCATAAATATACTTAGGAATAAATATAACAAATAGGTTCAAGAGATACACTAAAACCCGCGAAACAACATTTAAAGAAATTAAATGGTATTTAAATAAATGTAAAGATATCATGCTTCTATGATCAGAAGACTTAATATTACATAGATTTCAACACTTCCCAAATTTATCTGTAGGTTCAATGCAATTGCTATTGGAATCTCATCTGGCCTTTTTGTTAAAATTGATAAACTGATCCTAAAATTCATGTAAAAATTCAAGTTGCCCAGAGTAGCATAAACAACCTTTAAAAAGGAATAAAGTGGGATGACTTGCACTTCTCTTTTCTTATAGCAATAAAGACAATGTGGCACTGGCATAAGGATAGACATACGTAGATCAAGGAAATATAATTGAGAGTTAAGAAAAAATACCCATACTGTATATAATGGTCAATTGATTTTTGACAAGTGTAAGATTATTCTATAGGAAACAAATAGTCTCTTCAACAAATTGTGCTGGGACTACTTGATATCCACATGAAAAGAATGAAGCTGAACCCCACCCATATGTCACACCATACACAAAACTTAAAATGGATCCAGGATTTAATTATAAGAGCTATAAATGGAATATTCTGTATCATGGTGGGAGGTTCTACACAAAACATGTTTTAGTGTTTTAAATTTCACAGCAGAATGTTGGCAGCGAAGGGTAAGAGAGGCTGGTAAATGATAACATTTAAGTGCTTATATCCTCAAACACATGTATCCACCTCTGACCAAAACCTGACCAGGGGTTTTTTGTTATCTAACTCTCTATATTTCATGAACTCATTTCTTAAAGAAAAATAGAGCTGATATATGAAGTACTCTAAAGTTAAGGAATAAAAATGGAAATGTGTACTACATTTATCACGATCAATTTATACTTCTCAAAAAATCTGAAGTTAGAATAATACAAAAGTATTTTATCATTACAGCTTATTATTTTTAAAGCAATTACACTAGCCTGTATATCTTTTGCTTAACTTTTCTCCATGATTGTGAAGTTCTTATTTTGTGGGTTCATCGACTTGCAGCTTTATGGTTATAAATTTATATATGGAAAGCTCCCAGATTCTAAGACATGTCATTTGGTTTACTTCAGGCAAATTACAATTAAAGAATAACCGTAATAATAGCTAGTATTTATGGATTGGCTTATGATAGCTAGTCACGGAACTAAGAAGTTTTCTGTAATGTCTTATTGGATCCTTAAAACCATCCTGTATACTGAAGAAACCTGCATGAAGAATTTACAAAATGTGTGCAGTTAAGAAGAGTGGCAGTTGATATTTTTACCCATGTAAACTGACCTCAAAAATTCACGTACCTGAAGATGTTCTTTCAAAGGCTATTTCAACACTCTATACTCAATATCTGTAAACATATTTACTTTGCTATTTTACCTGTCGTCAACATTCTGCCTGTAGGAGATTCCATAAGGCACCACCCTGCTTTATTCAAAATGCAGGGTAACTTAAGTCCAGAAAGAATTTTAAGAAATCATCTTCACATCATTTTATAATACCTAAATAAAATGACACCTTAGTGGTAAATTGTATTTTTCAAAGATATTTGCAATGGTAAAAATCATACCCACATGTCTTTCTAGTTATCAGTAGAGTCTATGCTTCTCCCCATCAACCCAGGCTGAGTGTTGTTACTGCTTTGATCAATGGAATTTGGCAAACTGTTGATCTCTCTTTCTCTCTCTCTCTCTCTCTCTCTTTCTGTCTTTCCCAATATACCTCCCTCATGCCTTGAGACCTCTGAAGCAATATGTCAGAATTTCAGCTATTCCAAAACCACTATGTTGCTCAGATCCCCAGGAGAAATCACATAGAAATTGAGACATCTGAGAAGCCCAAAGTGTTTCACAGTCCAGCTGTTCCTGTAATGTCAACCCAGGTACAAACACAAGAGTGAAGAAACCTTCAAAATGCCTCCAGTACTAATGACTGTCTGACTTCAACCTCTTGATAAATTCTTTTTTAAAATTATTATTATTATACTTTAAGTTCTGGGGTACATGTGTAGAACTTTAAGGATTGCTGGATAGGTACACACATGCCATGGGGGCTTGCTGCCTCCATCCCCTGTCATCTACATGAAGCATTTCTCCCAGTATTAGCCATCCCCGACCTCCCCGCCCACTGTTATCCCTCCCCAAGCCCATCACCCCCCAACAGTCCCCAGTGTGTGATGCTCCCCTCCCTGTGTCTATGTGTTCTCATTGCTCAACACTCACCTATGAGTGAGAATATGCAGTGTTCAGTTTTCTGTTCTTGTGTCAGTTTGCTGAGAATGATGGTTTCCAGCTTCATCCATGTCCCTGCAAAGGGCATGAGCTCATCCTTTTTTATGGCTGCATAGTATTCCATGGTGTACATGTGCCACATTTTCTTTATCTGGTCTATCATTGATAGGCATTTGGGTTGGCTCCAGGTCTTTGCTACTGTAAACAGTTCCACAATGAATATATGTGTGCATGTGTCTTTATAATAGAACTATTTATAATTCTTTGGGTATATATCCAGTAATGGAATTGCTGAGTCAAATGGTATTTCTATTTCTAGATCCTTGAGAAATCACCACACTGTCTTCCACAATGGTTAAACTAATTTACACTTCCACCAACAATGTAAAAGTGTTCCTATTTCTCCACATCCTCTCCAGCATCTGTTGTCTCCAGATTTTTTAGTGATTGCCATGCTAACTGGCGTGAGATGGTATCTCAACGTGGTTTTGATTTGCATTTCTCTAATGACCAGTAATGATGAGCATTTTTTCATATGTTTGTTGCCTGCGTAAGTGTCTTCTTTTGAAAAGCGTCTGTTCATATCCTTTGC
>NW_016107523.1:166195-172765 GCF_001604975.1 Cebus imitator | reverse complement strand
TTTTTTTCTTGTAAATCTGCTTTAGTTCTTTGTAGATTCTGGATATTAGCTCTTGGTCAGATGGGTAGATTGCAAAATATTTTTCTCATTTTGCTGAGTGCCAGTTCACTCTAATGATTGTTTCTTTTGCTGTACAGAAGCTTTTAAGTTTAATTAGATCCATTTGTCTATTCTGACTTTTGTTGCCATTGCTTTTGGTGTTTTAGTCATGAAGTCCTTGCCTATGCCCATGTCCTGAATTGTGTTGTCTAGGTTCTATTCTAGGGTTTTTATGGTATTAGGTCTTATGTTTAAATTTTTAATCCAACTGGAGTTAACTTTAGTGTAAGGTGTCAGGAAGGGGTCCAGTTTCAGCTTTCTGCATGTGGCTAGCCAGTTTCCCCAACACCATTTATTTAACATGGAATCCTTTCCCCATTGTTTGTCTTTGTCAGGTTTATCAAAGATCAGATGGTTGTACATGTGCAGCATTACGTCTGAGGGCTTGGTTCTGTTCCTTTGGTCTATATCTCTGTTTTGGTACCAATACCATGCTGTTTTGACTACTGTAGCCTTGTAGAATATTTTGAAGTCAGGTTGCTTGATGCCTCCAGCTTTATTCTTTTTGCTTAGGATTGTCTTGGCTATGCAGGGTTTTGGGGGGTTCCATATGAAGTTTAAGGTGGTTTTTTTCCCAGTTCTGTGAAGAAGGCCAATGGTAGCTTGATGGGAATAGTACTGAATCTATACATTACTTTGGGCAGTATGGCCATTTTCATGATATTGATTCCTCCTAACCATGTGCATGGAATGTTTTTTCCATCTGCTTGTGTCCTCTCTTATTTCATTGAGTAGTGGTTTGTAGTTCTCCTTGAAGAGGTCCTTCACATCCCTTGTTAGTTGTATTCCTAGGTATTTTATTCTCTTTGTAGCAATTGTGAATTGGAGTTTACTCATGATTTGGCTCTCTGTTTGTCTGTTATTGGTGTATAGAAATGCTTGTGATTTTCACACATTGATTTTGTATCCTGAGACTTTGCTGAAATTGCTTATCATCTTAAGGAGATTTTGGGCTGAGATGATGGGGTTTTCTAAATATGCAATCATGCTGTGTGCAAATAGAGACAATTTGACTTCATCTTTTCCTAACTGAATATCCTTTATTTATTTTTCTTGCCTGATTGCTCTGGCTAAAACTTCCAATACTATGTTCAATAGAAGTGGTGACAGAAGGAACCCTTGTCTGGTGCCAGTTTTCAAAGGGAATGCTTTCAGCTTTTGCCCATTCTCCTGGTCTGTGAGTTGTAAAAACCATGTGAGAAGCGCAGTATCTGAACTGGAGTGTCGAAAGGGAAAACTTCCCGATGACCTCCATTGGGCACGAGGGGAGTCCTCCAGCCAGTTGCACTTCCCGGGTGAGGCAGCACCCTACCCTGCCTCAGTTTGCCCTCCTTGGGCTACACCCACTGTCCAACCAGTCCCATTGAGATGAACCTGGTACCTCGGTTGGAAATGCGGAGATCACTCTACATCTGCATGGCTCTTGCTGGGATCTGCATTCCGTAGCTGTTCCTCTTTGGCCATCTTGGCGGAGTTCCCCCCTCTTGAGAAATTATTAAGAAGAACCACTTAGTTCAGCTTCTCTTGAATTCCTGATAATTATTGTTTTATATCATTAAGTTTTAAAATATTAATAACTTACTATCAAGCATTTGGGAGCTGGACCAACCATTTTCACAAATCCTCCACAGAACCCCTCCATTACTGCATGGCATTGTATCGTTCAGATAACATTTGTCTTATACTGGTTTCTTAACAAGACAATGAAATTTTGGAATGCATATGTGGCTTCATGTCACTAGGTGAACTACTAATAATGGTTAAAAGAGAAAAATAGAATTGTTTGAAACTTTAGAGTTTAGAAAGGCACCATTGCTGCAGAGAGCTTAAGTGAATATAATGATTAATTCCTGTGATGGCATTATATGAAGGAACTTGAGATATTTCAGAGAAAGGTTAGACTTTGAAGACTTACCAGGATGCTTGTGAAAGAGAGAGATTGGACTAGAAACTTGCATAGGAAAAATTCAGAAATACTGCTGAATCAGTTCTACTTGGTACCAATACAGAGTTAGTTTTTGGTTCACAAAGCAACTAGCAGAAAAAGTTCTGACCTAAGACTGGCATGAGAAATAAAAAGAAAAATAATTACAAAAGATTAAATAATTAGGTAAACTGTAGTGGAAAAAAATGGATCAATAGTAATTGAGAAGACCATTTACACATGAAGAAATTGAAGTCTGGAGGTATTATAGTAAATTTCTTGAAGTGGTGTAGGTTCTGAGACTGCATGTGTAAGTATTTGTGCTTAATTTTCTGGGTCCTGACTTACAGCTTCACAACAATATTTGAAGTATTAGCTTAGTAGTTGGTCTTTCCAAGTTACCCTGAATTGGGAATAGAGCTTTACAAGCTAGTCAAGCTGAAGTTTCTTTTTTTAATTACATAAATGTTTACATATTTATGGGGTACATGTGATATTTTGTTATATGCATAGAATGTATTATGATGAAATTAGAGTATTTTGGATGTCCATCACTTTGATTGATCGTCATTTCTATGGTTGGGAACATTTAAAGTTCTCTCTTCTAAGTACTGTGAAATATATAATACCTAGTCGTTAACTATGGTTGCCCATCTTTGCTATTGACCACTAGAATTTATTCATTTTATCTCACTGTATATTTATACCCATGAAGCAACCTCTCTTCATGTTTCTCTCTGCACATACCCTTCCCAGACTCTAGTATCTATCACTCTCTACTTCTGTGAGATCAACATTTGTAATTCCCAAACATCAGTGAGAACGTACAGTATTTATTTTTCTGTGCCTAGCTTATTTCACTTAACTCAATGACCTCCATGTCCATTTGTGCTTCTGTAAATAACATGATTTCATTATTTTTAAAGACAACATAGTATTCCATTGTGTATACTGCTTTTTCTTTATCCATTTTTCTGTCAAGTGACACAGGTTGATTCTATAGCTTTACTATTATGAATAAAGCTGAAATAAACATAAGGGTGCAGGCATTCCTTTGATATAGTGAGTTCATTTCCTTTGGAGAAATACCCATGTTGATTTTCTTATATTTGTTGATACTTATTTTGTGACATAATCTGTGGTCCTTCCTGGAGGATTTTCCATGTGCTGATAAGAAGAATGTGTATTCTACAGCTGTAGGATGACATGTTCTGTAAATGTCTGTTAGTTCCACTTGTTCTAAAGCACAATTTAAATCCAATGTCTGTTTACTAATTTTTTTCCAGATGATCTGTCTAATGCTGAGAGTGTGATCTTGTTTCCAGTGATTACTGTATTAAAGTCTGTCTCTCCCTTTAGCTCTAATTATATTTGTTTTATATATATCTGGGTGCACTGTTGGGTGCATATATACTTAGAATTGTTCTATCTTCTTGGTGAATTGATCCCTTTATGAATATATAATGACCTTCTTTGTCTCTTTTTACTGTTTTCGACTTAAAGTCTTTTTTATCTGATATAAGTATTGGTACTTCTGCTCATTTTTTGTTTCTGTTTATGTAGAATATCTTTTCCCACCCTTTTACTTTCAGTCTACATGTCTTTATAGATGAGATTTCTGTAGGCAGTGCATAGTTCATGGTTTTCAAATCCTTCAGCTAATCTATATCTTTTACGTGAATAGTAAAATTTTTTTAAATTCAAATTTGTTATTAGCATGTGAGGGCTTATTCCTGTCATTTTATTAATGGTTTTCTGGTTGTTTTGTATGTTCTTTGTTCTTTTCTTTCTTTGTTATTTTTTTTTTCCTCTCATTGAGGTTTGGTAGTTTTCTGTAGGGGTAATATTAAGTCCTTTCTCTTCCTTATTTGTGTGTTTGTCCTACCAATCAGTTTTATACATTCACGTGTTTTCATAATGGTAAATATTATCCTTTCACTTTCTTGTGCAGGACTCTTTAAACATTTCTTGTAGGGCCAGCCTAGGGGTTATGAATTCCCTCAGGTTATCTTTCACTTATGATGGATAACTTTACTGTGGTAAAGTTGGCCGGCAGTTGTTTTCTGTCTGCACTTTTAATGTGTCATCCCACTCTCTCCTAGGCTGTAAGGTTTTGTTGATAAATTTGCTGTTAGTTTGATGAGGATCCCCTTATAAATGACTAGATGCTTTTGTTTGGCTGATTTTTAGAATGATCTGTCTTTGATTTTTATTATCTTGACTATAATGTACATGTAGAAGAACTTTATTGGTGGTATTATTTAAGGATCTTGAGTTTTCTGTATCTGGCGGTTATATATCTCTTGCTAGAGTTGGGAGATTTTCAGCTATTATGTCACTAAGTAGGTTTTCTATCCCTTTGCTCTTCTCTTTGCCTCCTGGGACTCTTAAATTTCAAATATTTTGTCACTTTATGGTGTTCCATATGTCATGTATTATCTGTTCATGCTTTTTAATTCTTTTTTTCTTTATTTATATCTGACTGGGTTATTTTAAAGGACTTGTCTTTAAGTTTTTCTGAAATTCTCCTGCTTCATCCTAGTATATTGTTGAAGATCTCAAATTTAACTTTTTATTTCATTAATCAGTTATTTAGTTTAATGATTTCTGTTTGGTTCTTCTTAATAGCTCTCTATTTGGCAAATTTCTCATTTGCATCTTGAATTGTTTTCAAGTTCTTTGTATTATTTTTCTTCATTTTTAAAAATCTCACTCGTGTTCTTTAATATCATTCTTTTGAGTTTTCTCCAAGATTTCATATTTCTACTTGAATCTGTTGTTGGAGAATGATTATGTTTCTTTGGAGATGTCCTATTTCCTTGTTTCCTCATGTTTCACATGGTTACAGCCCATCTGCTATAACAGTTCATTCTTCCAATTTTTTGGAATTGCTTTTGTAGTGTAACACTTTTTCTGAAGATGTATATGGTGTTGCCTGGGTAGGGCAATTTGGCTTTGGTTATGGGTACATGCAGTAGTGTAGTCTTCATGTAGTTTCAGTGTCTACAAATACCATCAGTGGTATCTTTAATTTCCTCAGTGGCTTAGAGTGCAGTTGTTAGAGGAGGCTATTGGGACGTTTTCCTGGTGATTAGGATACCAGGTGAGTCTGTCCTCAGGTCCTGGTGGTGGGCAAAGCATGCCTTTTCTTGGGTCCTCGGTGGCATACACTGGCGCTAATGTTAGCAGGTCCAGGCAGGCAAATTCTTGGGTCTCCCGAGCAGCTTGCTCAGGGGAAAACAATGGCAGTACTGTGCTGGTTGGGTGAATAGGTCATTGATCCCCTAGGCAGTAGGCATGATGTGGGCAATGGTAGTACTAGTGATGGTACAGTTCTTTGAAGTTGTTCACACTGGTGTCATTGGTGGCTGAGAGGCTGAGTGGGCCAGTCTCCAGGCTCACAGATGGCATATGTGGATGGTTGTCAGCTGTGACATAGTGACTGGCTGGCTGGGTCCATTCTCAGGCCCCTGCGATTAGTATTCATGTGCCAATGATGGTGGGCACGGGTGGGTGATACTCAGGCCTCCAGCAATGGGCTCAGGTGGAGGCTGCAGAATTAGTGATGAGTGAAGGGAGCCTGCCTTCAATCTGCATGCAAGTATTCTACAGCCCTGCTTATGGGGAGGACAGGGCTGCTCTCAGTGGAAGCAGCCATAGACAGATGACTCTGGAACATGCCATTCAGTCTCAGACAGCAGCTATGCATGGGGGAACCTGTCCTCAGAGCACATGTAAATAAATAAACAGTTGCCCCACTTCTGGAGACAATGAAATCATTGTCAGTGGTCCATACTTTAGTACCAGCAGCAACAGTCAGCAGCAGAGGTGGAGGTGACAATGGGTACAGTAGTCTTGCCTTAAGGCATGTGCAAATGCCAGGTGACCTCATTTTCTGGGGTCAGCAGGGTCACTGGCAGTAGCTCAGGCTTCAGCCCTTATGGAACCATCCAGCAATTGCAGTGACTACAAGTGGGCTATGCAATTAGTGCTCCAGGGTGGCGGAGATACAGGCGTTGCTGGGCCTCATGGCAGAATTTAATCTGGTGGATGCTGGGCTCTCAAAATGGCCCTGTCCTGTAACTACTTAGGACTTAGGAGTGTGTGGGACCCTGTGTGAGCTTCCTTTGTGGAACAATGTTTTTATGTAGTCAACAGGCGGGTTTCTATGTTAGTCTCAGGGCCTTCAAAGGTCAGGGGCTCTTGCGTGGCTAGGATTTTGGAAGTCTGTGGTGAGGATGTAGATGACCAGGGATCTCTCACTTACTCTTTCCCCACACTGGGGATCTTCTCCTCAAGCTAAAGTTTTGAGTGCCAGATTAAGTTTAAAATCCAAAGTAACAGGGCCGGGAATGGTGGCTCAAGCCTGTAATCCCAGCACTTTGGGAGGCCGAGGAGGGTGGATCACGAGGTCAAAAGATCGAGACCATCCTGGCTAACATGGTGAAATCTCATCTCTACTAAAAATACAAAAATTAGCTGGGCATGGTGGTGTGCACCTGTAGTCCCAGCTACTCGGGAGGCTGAGGCAGGAGAATTGCTTGAAC
>NW_016107523.1:163436-165810 GCF_001604975.1 Cebus imitator | reverse complement strand
AAGAACTAGGGGCCTGATGGGCTAGGTGGGTAAGTAGGTCATGGATTATAATGCTCTTTTTACTTTATGTTTCATTACTTTCCATGGGCCCCAACTTATAGTATTTCCCATGTGTAGCTCACCCCTGCATAAAAATAGATTTATTTAGACCCAAACATAAAGAAAGAATGAGAGGAATCTGAGGAAAAGAAACATATTTAGAACATACATTTATTATGTTACCCATAAATTGTTCTCCTGAGCATTTATACCACAGTAATGATTATCCACACAGAAATCTGTGCATGGTTGTTAATATTGAGCTAATTTGCAATATTCCAAAATGACAACTAATCGCAATCTTCCTGAATGGTTGACAAATGATGGTATATTCATGCCACAGGATACTACTCAGACATAAAAATTAATTAACTATTGCTATACACAACAACTTTAGTAAATATCAAGGGTATTATACTGAATGAAAAAAAGAACCTCAAGAAGCCACATACTGTATTATTCTTCTATATGACATTTTTTAATTGATGAAACTATAGAAATGGAAAGCAGATCAGTGGTTATCAAGGATTAATCATGGTGGAAAGGAGAATGGTGAATGTGATTGTAAAAAGATAGGATAAGGTAGATTCTTGTGATGGACTGTTCTGTATCTTGATTGTGGTAGTGTTTATACAAATTTACACATATGGCAAAATGACATAGAAGTATATACTCACATGGTATCAAGTTGATTTCCTGGTTTTGATTTTGTATCATATAAGATGTTACTATTATGAGAAATTGGGTGGAGGGAACATGGACCTCTCTGTTGTTTTTGAAACTTCCTGGAATTCTAAAATTATTTCAAAATAATTTAGAAGTATTTGTGAAAAGAGTACCTGGCTTATGTAAGACAGTGTAGCATTTTAATATAAAAAATAACTCATCAGAGGGCTAAAACTATACATATAAGGCAGGGTGATATTGTATGTCTATAGTTGCCACTATTTTCTAATAGATTTTATTTTAGATGAGTTACCAATAGCAGATAACACAAATAGCTGTATCTAAAATTAATATATAAAGTTAGGAAAAATGAAAGGGCAGATACTAGAGCCATGGTATTCTGGATCCTTCATGTAGTAAAATTAACTTTTTAAGTGTGAATAAATAATGGATTCACCTCTGAATGAGGCAAAGAACCACAGAAAGTAAATCACACAAAATAAGAACCATAATGTTTTCAAGACCTTATGTCTGTTCAGTATTAGAATGACCACTCATGAATGGAGAGAAAGTGATGTGGGATTATGGGTAAAGCAATAAATAACATAAGATAAAATAAAATAAAATAATAAAATAAGACAAAACAAGGAAAGCAAGTGTGCAAGGAAAGATGATGATGTATTGTAAACATCTGAGATATTCTATTTATTAAGTCAACTGTGAAACAAAGGTCCAAAAGAAAAAACAAAGACCAAAAATAAAACCATAAGTGCTTGACAAAGACATGTAATCTTTTATTTTTTTTCTGAATAAATTTACGATGAAGTTTATTTATGATGAAAGTAAAAACCAATATCGTTCAGCTGTATGAACACAAAGATATAAGCATTACTGTGAACACTACTTTACATCTTAGGGTCTTCCTTAAAGAAAATAAAGGAACAATCACAGGACAGGGCAACATAATCAAACATTTTTTCCCCTAAGTAAATCTGCAGTTTATTTTTAAAATAGGCAAAATAAAGAAAGAAAGAAGTTGCTAAATAGCCATTTTTAGTGCTTTTTGTTTTAATTGCAAGGGAGGGAAAGCAAATGGAAAATGGACATATGCAACAGATTTGTGGAATCAGGTCCCATTTGCAAACTAGATTCTATTGCTTTGTTCATCGTCTACATTCAAATCCAAACATATTAGGTTCTCCTTTATAGTGGCTTTGTTTCCATGACATCAAAACACTACACAGTTTAGGGAAAAACAATCTGGATAGCAAGGTGAGAGTCATGAAGATTATACAGTCAGTCCCTGAATATGTAAAGGTGTACTTGTGCGTGTGTGAGACCTTGACTGACATTTTGAATTTGACCTTCTAATCCTGGTGAAATTTTTATTTGAATTTGATGTTTCCAAACCCACAAAGAATCTCCAACAATTTGAAATGTTTGTGGATACAAATTTAATTATTCTTTGGTCTTTGTTAAATATTTGTTTAAATTTGCATTCTTTTCTGACTAGGTTTACCGTCAAAAGACGCAATTTGTAAAGCATTTATTCGCTGTTATATATGTTGATGATAGAATATTGAAAATCACAATGAATCAAAACCTTTTATGCTTTTAGGATTACTTCTTGCCATCATTGTCTTTTTTTTTTTTTTTTTTTTTTTTTTTT
>NW_016107523.1:160996-163396 GCF_001604975.1 Cebus imitator | reverse complement strand
ACCAATAAATACCCAGAGGTGACTTTGTAGCCAAAAGATGTCCACAATAATGTTGCAACGAGGATTCCTCAAACACTGAAACAATTGTTGTGATTTTTAACAAAATATTGTAAAGTTTGAGAATTCATTTCAACATTATATGCTGTAGTGCATAGATTAGCAATGTTCGAAAAAGCGGATGGTTTGGTTATATTTATGTTACAATTCTGATAGAATAATATTCTATCTGAAGTTTATGTTTTGAAGGAGTTAATATTCACTAATTCACCTCCAGTCTTTTCTCTGGGTTAATTTATCTTCTCTCCTTCAATATATATTACACTTTGCCTTTCTAGTCCACACCCAACATATAAATGTGTACACAACATATATATGTATATGTATATATATACACACATACCTTATAGTCAGGTATAATAGAAGATTGTATAGAGTTTAGTACTTCACTAAAAAATGATTTTTAATTTTGCTGAATGTGCATTCATTACACTGAACCTAACCACTGCATAGTACATACACACATATGTCATTATATGGATCTATATGTTAATTTTTCTTGGATATATTTAGATTGGATTGATGTAATGGATTAGATGATCATGTTTCTCAGTTTATCCAGAATAATCTCAGTTTATGCCAATTATTCTAGGATAGTTATGAAGTGTCACTGTTTGTACGATAAATTATAGAATCATCCTAGACACGGGATGTGTGCATATTTAATTTAGATAAACACTCTCTAGATTGTCTCTAATACTTTATACTTCTTTAAGAAAATTAGGATTCCTGTTTCAACATATTCTATCAAGATTTATCATTAGCCGACTTTCAGATTTTTGCAACTCTGATGGCTATAAGAAATCTGTCTTTGCAATTTTAATTTGCTTGTTTCTCTAGTTGCTACTGAAATTTGGTTGTACTTTTATTTATTTAGTTTTAGCCTTTTAATGTTTTCTGCTTTTGAATTAACTTCTTATTGCCTATGCCCATTTTATAGTGGATTTTCTGTCTTATATTTTCAATATTAACCACTTTTCAATTTTCGATATTATAAATATCGTTAGCCCGTTATATATCTGTTAACATTGTATAAGATGTCCTTTGTTGAATAAAAATCGGTAACTTTTGACACATTCAATCAAATTGACATTTTGAGGTCAGTTTTCTCCTTTTTGGAATATTATTGAAGAAGTATATCCCCATTCCAAAATTACAGTATTTTTCTATCATTTATTATTGACTGTTTCTTTATATTAAAATATTGAATTATCAAAAGTATGCTTTTGAATAATAGTAAAGGATTTCCTTTATTATTTTCTTTACATATTGATCCTGGTTCCCGAAGCCAACTGCTAAACAGTACAACTTTTTCATATCAGCTTGTGGTGGTCCATTTATAATATATTCATTCCTATGTGGATATAACACTGTGTTTGAACTTTTATTCCGCTCAATTGCTCTATTTATTCTTTAATGCGCCAATGTCACATTTTTTTCATTTTGTGTTTTGCTTTTCCTTGTAAATTGTAAAATATATAGTGGAGAGCCTGTGTTCTTTGAACCTCTTATTTATTCCATATATAGTATTTATGTGCACCTAATTTTCATATACATTCTTGTTTTAAATTTGTATATACATATATATATATGTATATACATACATATGTATTATAATTTAATTTCTGGGGTACATGTGCAGATCTTACAGGATTGTTACATAGGTATACACATGCCAGAGTGGTTTGCTACGTCCATCCCCCGGAGAAGGGGATTTTCATATACATTCTATTACACGTTTAAGTGCATTGAAACTCAAGCTGTTAATGTTAGTTAGACATAGAATGGATGAAGATTGTGGATTGAAAAACTTTGTTAAGCTCTTTTGTTAGAACCAATAGTTTGCCTATTGATGTTGCTCAATTTTCTATGTGGATCATAATTATATCATGTGAGAATTCAACGGTTTTTTCCTCTTTTATTTTTTGTAATTCTGTGCTCTATTTCTTCCATTGACCAGAATCTACAACTCTATATCAAATAGAGTAAGTGGCAGCAGGAATTATGTTTACATTTTAAATCTTAAAGTGATTAGGTCTAAAGATTTTGATGCCCCTTTCTTTATTTTAATATGATTTTTAAATATATAGATGAGTTTTGTTTAATGATAGCTTTTGTTGTGGTGAGTAAATTCTCTTTTGGTCATAGTTGTCATTTAAGAAATTGAACATTGAGGTTTTTGTTCTCATTTTAATTATTATCTATTTGTTTAACCATGTTAATCTATGCTATCTTCTTTTTCATTTTATGCTGAGTATCAGTTTCGAAGAAAACAATTAAAAATTTCAAGGAAAATTGTTTATATATCCCTTCTCTTTATATTTTCCCTGTTGTTACTTTACT
>NW_016107523.1:153220-160751 GCF_001604975.1 Cebus imitator | reverse complement strand
TTTGCAAATAATCGTCTGTTTTTATAACCCTTCCCAACATTTAGTTCCACTAGTACCCAGCAATGCCAATTTGGAGAATACAGATGTGGATGTCATATTGGTTATCAGGTTCTCCCATCGTAACAAAACTAATTGAATTTCCTGTCATCCATCTGCCACTCACCTTTCAAAATTTTGTTGTCTTTTTTAATCTTCTGTGCTGTTCTCTTTGTTTACATCTTTGAAAAAAGTTCTTCATTTTTAATAGAATGTCAGAAGGATGAGTAATTATATGCATTTGTTTAATATACTATTTTACCAGGAAGCTCCCATCAGTATTTTTTCAAAAAGTTCTACTTCTTAACTTGCTGTCATCATTTTCTTTTTACTTTCTTGGGCTTTAAATATATTCATATTAATGCTCTTAATCTTATCATAGTTGTCTCACATACTCTACTTCCCACTTTTATCCTTTTCTAGGCCTTCTGAGAGATATCCTAAAACTATTCTTTGATTTCCTATGGTGATTGTTATGTCTCTCTTGTCTGTCATTTGAGAGACTTTTTATTGTTATTTTTATTGCTAATTATCACTGATAGGTTGTTTTATTCTCATTCATGTCTTCCAACTTTTATTTTGGATTCAGGGGATTGCATGTGCATGTTTGTTACATGGTTAAATTGCATGTTGCTGAGGTTTATGTACAAATAATTTTATCACCCAGGTAGTGCTCATAGTGTCCAGTAGGTAGTTTTCAATTCTCATCCTCCTCCCACTCCATCCTCAAGTAGACCCTTGTGTCTGCTGTTTCCTTCTTTGTGTCCATGTGCACTCAATGTTAACTCCCACTTATAAGTGAGAACATGCAGTATTTGTTTTATAGTTCTTGCATTATTTCACTTAGGTAATGGCCTCCAGATGCATCCATGTTGCTGCAAAGGATATGATTTCATTCCTTTTTATGGCTGTGTAGTATTCCATCATGTATATGTACCACATTTTCATTATCAATCAACCTTGATGGATATCTAGGTTGACTTCATGTCTTTGCTATTGTTAGTATTGCTACAATGAACATACTGTATGTCATGTGGCTATATGGTAGAACAATTTATATTTCTTTGGGTATATACCCAATACTGGGATTGCCGATCAAATGGTAGTTCTGTTTTTAAATACCTTGAGAAATTACCAAACTGTTTGCTACAATGGTGAACTAATTTACATTCCCATTAGCAGTTTATAAGCATTCCCTTTTTTTTCTATATCCTCACCAGCATCTGTTATTTTTTGACTTTTTAATAATAGCCATTCTGAATGGTGTGAGATGGTACTCATTGTGGTTTTGATTTGCATTCCTCTAATTATTAGTGGTATTAAGGTTTTTTCATATGCTTATTTGCTGCATGTATGTCTTCTTTTGAGAAGTGTTTGTCCATATAATTTGCCCATTTTTATTTTACTTATTGATTTATTTTGAGACCGTGTCTTGCTCTGTCACAGAGGCTGGAGTGCAGTGCTGCCATCTTGGCTCACTGCAACTTTTGCTTCCTGGGCTCAAGAATCTTTCCACTTCAGCCTCCTGGGTAGCTAAGAATACAGGTATATGCCACTACACTCAGCTATACTTTGCCCAGTTTTAATGGGGTTGTTTTATTTTTTTCCCATTTATTTATTTTATTGCATTTTAGGTTTTGAGGTACATGTGAAGAACGTGCAAGATTGTTGCATAGGTACACACGTGGCAGTGTGATTTGCTGCCTTCCTCCCCATCACCTACATCTGGCATCTCTCCCCTTGCTATGTCTCCCCAGCTCCCCACCCCCCACCGTCCCTCCCCTATTTCTCCCCAACTGACCCGAGTGTGTAGTGTTCCCCTCCCTGTGTCCATGTGTTCTCATTGTTCAACACGCGCCTATGAGTGAGGACATGTGGTGTTTGATCTTGTGCTCTTCTGTCAGTTTGCTGAGAATGATGGTTTCCAGGTTCATCCATGTCCCTACAAAGGACACAGACTCATCGTTTTTGATGGCTGCATAATATTCCATTGTGTATATGTGCCACATTTTCCCTGTCCAGTTTATCATCGATGGGCATTTGGGTTGGTTCCAGGTCTTTGCTATTGTAAACAGTGCTGCAATGAACATTCACGTGCACGTGTCCTTATAGTAGAACGATTTGTAATCCTTTGGATATATACCCAGTAATGGGATTGCTGGGTCAAATGGAATTTCTATTTCTAGGTCCTTGAGGAATCGCCACACTGTCTTCCACAATGGTTGAACTACTCCCACCAACAGTGCAAAAGTGTTCCTATTTCTCCACATCCTCTCCAGGATCTGTTGTCTCCAGATTTTTTAATGATCGCCATTCTAACTGGTGTGAGATGGTATCTCAATGTAGTTTTGATTTTCATTTCTCTGATGACCAGTGATGATGAGCATTTTTTCATATGTTTTTTGGCCTCATGTATGTCTTCTTTTGTAAAGTATCTGTTCATATCCTTTGCCCACTTTTTGAATGGGTTTGTTAGTTTTTTTCTTGTAAATCTGTTTTAGTTCTTTGTAAATTCTGGATATCAGCCCTTTGTCAGGTGGGTAAACTGCAAAAATTTTTTCCCATTCTGTTGGTTGCCGATTCGCTCTAATAACTGTTTCTTTTGCTGTGCAGAAGCTGTGGAGTTTTTTTATTTTGCTTGTTAATTTAAGTTTCTTACAGATTCTGGGTATAAGATCTGTGTCAGATGCATAGTTTGCAAATATTTTCTCCCATTCTGTAGGTTGTCTGTTTATCCTGTTGATTGTTTCTTTTGCTGTGCAAAGCTCTTTAGTTTAATTAGATCCCATTTGTCAATTTTTGTTTTTGTTGCGATTGCTTTTGGAGTCTTTCTCATGAAGGCTTTGCCATAGCCTATGTCCAGATCTGTATTTCTTTGGTTTTCATCTAGGTTTTTGTAGTTTTATATTTTACATTTAAGTCTTTAATTCATGTTGAGTTGATTTTTGTATTTGGTGAAAGAAAGGTGTACAATTTGAATCTTCTGCTTATGGCTAGCCAGTTGTCCCAGCACCATTGATTGCACAGGGACTACTTTCCTCATTGTTTGTTATTGTTGATTATTTCAAAGATCAGAGGGTGATATGGTTTGGCTCTGCATTCCCACCCAAATCTGACCTTGTATTGTGATCCCCATAATCCCCACATGTCAAGGGTGGGACCAAGTGGAGGTAATTGAATCACAGGGGCAGTTTTTTCCATGCCGTTCTTGTGATAATGAGTGAGTCTTACCATATCTGATGCTTTTATAAGTGTCTAGCATGTCCTCTGCTTGCAGTCATACTCTCTCCTGCCTCCTTGTGAAGAGATGGCTTCCATCATCATTGTAAGTTTCCTGAGGCCTGCTCAGCCATGCACAACTGGGAGCCAATTAAACCTCTTTCTTTGTAAGTTACCCAGTCTTGGGCAGTTCTTTATAGCTGTGTGAAAATGGACTAATATAAATGGTTATAGGTGCATGATCTTATCTCTGGGCTCTGTATTTGATTGCTTTGGTCTGTGTGTCTATTTTTGTACTAACACTATGCCAGTTTGTTTACTATAGCCCTTTGGTATAGTTTGAAGTCAGGTAATGTGGTGCTTCCAGCTTTGTTCTTTTTGCTTAGGATTGCTTTGGCTATCCAGGCTCTTTTATGGTTGTATATAAATTTTAGAATAGTTTTTCTAATTCTGTGAAAAATGTCATTGATAGTTCGACAAGAATAGCACTGAATCTGTAAATTTCTTTGGACAGTATGGTCATTTTAACAATACCGGTTCTTCCTATTTGATTAGTTGTTTTAATTGCTTGCTTTCTTTCAGTTTTCACATATACTTCCATGTCAGTTTGAACTTTCTTGTTAAACTCATTTTCACTCTTATTCTTTCTGGTCTATTGAATCTGGTATTCCCATTTGTTTGTTGTCTTTCTTTCATGATTTCTGGGCTCCTTAGATTTACTTACGGTCGTTTCTTTTTTTCCCCTGTGGTTGTATATATTCTGGGGTATTGCTATTTAGTCTGGTAATAAGTAGTTGCAGGAATGTTAGACAGTACAGACTCTAACTTGAGGTCCTCTTGGTGAATTTAGAAATAAAAAGCCATTCTCTTCTGGACTACTTTTTATACTTTAGGTGGCATAATCACAAAAAAAAATCTGGAAAAAATGAAACAAATTATGAATTCTAATTTATCTTGTTTCCTGCTAATGATTCCTGTGACAACAGATACTCTGGATAGGTCGAATTCTTTGGAGAGGGGATTGTTACATGAAGGAGTCTTGGGATAGTATGCCTTTGAACATAACAATCTTTGTGAGAGTATCTCTTTCTTTTCCATTGCTGACTCACTTTTTATAAAAGAATATACATAATTTTGCATATTTCCTCTATAGGAGGCTTCATTTTATAATAAGAGATTTGTGGCAATTCTGCTATATGGCATATAGAAATCTGTGTCGCTGAGTGAAAGCATACTTGAGGGTTTGGCTAAATATCTTAGCACAGAGAGTTTATTTTTTTTTTAATTGTACTTTGGGCTCTTGCGTACATGTGCACATCCTGCATTCTGCAGGATTGTTGCATAGGTACATACATACCATGGTGGTTTGCTGTCTCTATCCCCCAGACACCCGTCTCCTACATCAGGAAGGGGAAGGGAGGGACAGTTGGGGGAGGATGGGGAGGGATAACACCGGGAGAGAGTATCTCTTTCCTAGTAGCTGTGTTTTCTTGAGATTTTAAATGTGAAAGATGATTTTTCATTGTTTCAGCAAGTTTTGTTGATTTCCTTTTTCCTTTCTTCCACGATGATCTCCTGAGACTTATTCACTATCATGAGAACAGCACAAGAAAGACTTGCCCCCATGATTCAATCACCTCCCACTGAGTCCTTCCCATAACACATAAAAATTCAAAATGAGATTTGGATAGTGACACAGTCAAACTATATCATAGAACCTAATAAAAAATTGATACAGATACAAAAAAAGAGAAAATACCAAATTCAGTGAAAAGAGACATGTTACCTTTGATGATGCAGCAAATACAATCTTAATTGTCTTCCTAATAAATACTATAGAAACCAGAACGCAGTGAGACTGTCTTCAAGTTACTTCAACTTACTGTTTTTTTTCTTTTTTTTTTAATCTTTTATCCCTCACCCCCTTCCCATTCTTTCCCCCTTATTTCCAAAGACCATTGTGTCATTCATATATATATATATATATATATATATATATATATAATTGCACTTTAGGTTTTGTGGTACATGTGCAAAACATGCAGGATTGTTGCATAGGCACATACGTGGCAATGTGGTTTGCTACCTCCATCCCCGTCACCTATATCTGGCATTTCTCCCCAGGTTATCCCTCCTCAACTCCCTACCCCCTGCTGTCCCTCCACTAATCCACCCCAACAGACCTGTGTGTGATGCTCCCCTCCCTGTGTCCATGTGTTCTCATTGTTCAACACCCACCTATGGGTGAGAATATGCAGTGTTTGATTTTCTGTTCTTCTTTCAGTTTGTTGAGAATGATGGTTTCCAGGTTCATCCATGTCCGTACAAAGGACACGAACTCGTCATTTTTATGGCTGCCTAGTATTCCATGGTGTATATAGTATTCCATGGTGTATATGTGCCACATTTTCCTTGTCCAGTCTATCATCAATGGGCATTTGGGTTGGTTCCAGGTGTTTGCTATTGTAAACAGTGCCACAATGAACATACATGTGCATGTGACTTTATAATAGAATGATTTATAATCCTTTGGATGTATACCCAGTAATGGGATTGCTAGGTAAAATGGAATTTCTATTTCTAGGTCCTTGAGGAATCGCCACACTGTCTTCCACAATGGTTGAACTAATTTACACTCCCACCAACAGTGCAAAAGTGTTCCTATTTCTCCACAACCTCTCCAGCATCTGTTGTCTCCAGATATTTTAATGATGGCCATTCTAACTGCTGTAAGGTGGTATCTCAATGTGGTTTTGATTTGCATTTCTCTAATGACCAGTGATGATGAGCATTTTTTCATATGTTTGTTGGCCTCATACATGTCTTCTTTTGAAAAGTGTCTGTTCATATCCTTTGCTCACTTTTGAGTTTGTTTTTTTCTTATAAATCTGTTTTAGTTCTGTGTAGATTCTGGATATTAGCCCTTTGTCAGATGGGTAGTTTGCAAAAAAATTTTTCCCATTCTGTTGGATGCCGGTTCACTCTAATGATTGTTTCTTTTGCTGTGCAGAAGCTCTGGAGTTTAATTATATCCCATTTGTCTATTTTGGCTTTTGTTGCCATTGCTTCTGGTGTTTTATTCATGAAGTCCTTGCCTATGCCTATGTCCTGAATGGTTTTGCCCAGGTTTTCTTCTAGGGTTTTTATGGTGTTAGGTTTTATGTTTAAGTGTTTAATCCACCTGGAGTTAATTTTAGTGTGAGGTGTAAGGAAGGGGACCCATTTCTGCTTTCTGCACATGGTTAGCCAGTTTTCCCAACACCATTTATTAAACAGAGAATCCTTTCCCCATTGCTTGTTTTTGTCAGGTTTGTCAAAGATCAGATCGTTGTAGATGTGTGGGGTTGCCTCCAAGGCCTCTGTTCTGTTCCATTGTCTGTGTCTCTGTTTTGATACCAGTGCCATGCTGTTTTGAATACTGTAGCCTTGTAGTATAGTTTGAAGTCAGGTAGCATGATGCCTCCAGCTTTGTTCTTTTTGCATAGAATTGCCTTGGCTATGTGGGCTCTCTTTTGATTCCATATGAAGTTTAAGGTGTTTTTTTTTCCAGTTCTGTGAAGAGGGTCATAGGTAGCTTGATTGGGATAGCATTGAATCTATAAATTACTTTGGGCAATGTGGCCATTTTCACAATATTGATTCTTCCTAACCATGATCATGGAATATTTTTCCATGTGTTTGTGTCCTCTCTTATTTCCTTGAGCAGTGGTTTGTAGTTCTCCTCGAAGAGGTCCTTTGCATCCTTTGTTAGTTGTATTCCTATGTATTTTATTCTCTTTGCAGCAATTGTGAATGGCAGTTCATTCTTGATTTGTCTCTCTTTAAGTCTGTTATTGGTGTATAGGAATGCTTGTGATTTCTGCACATTGATTTTGTATCCTGAGACTTTGCTGAAGTTGCTTATCAGTTAAAGGAGATTTGGGGCTGAGACAATGGGGTCTTCTAGATATACAATCATGTCGTCTGCAAATAGAGACAATTCGACTTCATCCTTTCCTAATGGAATATCTTTATTTCTTTTTCTTGTCTGATTGCTCTGGCTAGAACTTCCAATACTATATTGAATAGGAGTGGTGAGAGTGTGTTATTCTTATGCCTATGCATCCTCACAGCACATCTCACACTTATGAATGAGAACATACAATATTTGATTTTCCATTCCTGAGTTGCTTCACTTAGACTAATAGTCTCCAATCAAATCAAGGTTGTTGTGAATGCCATTAATTAATTATTTATTTTTATGACTGTAATATTCCATCATATATATATATATATA
>NW_016107523.1:150302-151920 GCF_001604975.1 Cebus imitator | reverse complement strand
ACTCTGTCACCCAGGCTGGAGTGCAGTGGCACAACCTCAGCTCACTGCAGCCTCTGCCTCCTGCATTCAAGCAATTCTTCTGTCTCAGCCTCCTGAGTGCCTGGGACTACAGGCATGTGAAAACAAGCCCAGCTAATTTTTGTATTTTTAGTAGAGATGGGGTTTTGCCATGTTGGCCAAGCTGGTCTTGAACTACTGACCTCAAATAATCCACCTGCCTCGGCCTACCAAAGTGCTGGAATTACAGGTATGAGCCACCATGCCAGGCCTCATTATACATTTTTACTTATTATTTTCATTTGTTATGATATATTTTAGTGAGCTTTGTGGTTTGTCTTTTTATTTCTTGACTTTACATAATTTTTGTCATTTATCTCAAGATTTCTGAACACATATTCTTTAATTACTTATTATAGAATTAATTCACAAATGTATTTCTTGCTTAAAAATATAGACAATATGGAGATATGTACATCAAAATAGAAATGTCCACCTTCACATACAACTAGAAATAAAAATATATGGAATTTCATGGAATGGCTTTATGTTGTTTAAACCTGAATATATACTCTTTATTGTCCAGGGATGTAGGTTGCCATAACCAATATTCATACCAGAAACACGTGGACTGAAGAAGTGCTTTCACCAAGATTGAGTTGTTAATAGACAAAAGTCCAGCATACTTGAATGGCAGAGTATTTTTGTAATGTTGATTGCTTGAAGTAAAAATGCTGTAAATTATTTTCACATTTCAAACTGATAGACTTTGTCAGTTCACCTTCCTCAAACGCTTTATCCATTTCCATTTCTATCTAAAATATAAAGAGCATATGCTTCTTTATATCTTTGCAAATACCACACATTTAATCTTTTAAAATTACCCAAATCTATTGCATAAAATAGCTATGGCTTTGCTGTTTAACTTTTCATTTTTCTGACTACAAGTTATCTTCAAGCAGGTTTGATGAAAGTTTTGCATTTCTGTTTCTGTGGTCTTTTTCCTATTTCTGTCTTTATAGTTACAATGATTATTTTATAGAGTATTTCTTCTTGATGAACATGCAAACCAGATATTTTTTTTAAAATTCTGTCCATTCACTTTAGAAAATTATTTTTAGATATTTACTCTTTATCTGAATCTCTATAGAAAAATCTCTTTTTTTTCAGTATATTTTGTTAATTTTTCCCCTTACATTGCTAATACTTGTATAAGGTAGGATTAACGCAGATATACAGATCTGAATTGTATTTTGCTTATAGAATCTTACTTCCAGGTCAAAACTGAGCACTGAGTTTTCAATATCGATTGGATTTGCAACTAATGCTGTTCTGATAGATTGTGATGGGCTTGTTTCTTCTTCCAGATAGTTAATTTGCTAACTCTTTGAGAGACAGAATATATACAAATTAACATTTAGTGGATACATTTCAATCATAAATTTCTATATTTTCTCTTGTCTCCAATGCTTTACTTGTGGGAACTGTTTCTCCTAAGGTACAATGCACAATTATGAATACTTCTTCCTCTACTTGTTTTTTGTATTTACACACACACAAAAGTTCACACGTATTCCTTTTTCTAACAGACCTACTTTCTTTTTTTTTTTTTAATTATTTT
>NW_016107523.1:140975-149539 GCF_001604975.1 Cebus imitator | reverse complement strand
ATGGTATCTCAATGTAGTTTTGATTTGCATTTCTCTGATGACCAGTGATGATGAGCATTTTTTCATATGTTTGTTGGCCTCACGTATGTCTTCTTTTGTAAAGTGTCTCTAACAGACCTACTTTCTGATAGGGAGGTCATGCTTTGGTCATGGTTTGCTAGACTTCTCTTGAATATTGTTTTCTCTGAAAATATAACTGTTATACTCTTAAAATAATGTGCCAAAGATATAATCAAGATATATGGCACCATGTTTATGTACCTTCTGCATATAAATATATTTTTATATGTACTCAATATAAATGTATTATTTACATGTATTTATATAGGCACAAGCCTGGTCATTGTAGAAGAAATGAGAGACATAGTACCATGGAAGTGTAATTCAGCCTCTTCACTATTGTTATTAGTAATTCTTTCCAATTTCCAAATTTTCAAAGTTCACACATCTAAACAAAAGCCCAATAATCAAGTGAAATAAATTTTCCCTAAAATCAATTTATTAACTATCATTGTTTCCTTGCACTTACAGCTTGAAGAGGGTTTACTTTTTTTCAGCCTCTATCCTAAATGTCCTGCCAATATATTCGGCCTGACACATGGCCAGTGTCAAAGAAATCTAATGCTGGACAGTAGTTAATGTGGTAAAAGCAGACTTTTTTCAGGCCTATTGCAATAGGAGAAAAGAGACCACAGTACAGAACTGGGCTTGGTTCCAAATATGGCATGGGCAAGTGAGAATTTATAGTCAAGGAGCAGAGTAGAAGTTGATGGATGGAAAATTACTAGGAGAAAACACTGGGGCTGAGATGATCTTCTGGCTAAAGGAATTTAACAGGATTCTTTCTGAAGACAGGCCAGGGTGATCAGATACCTCCTGGGGAAAGGCGCAGGAGGCGAAACCTAATCAGATATTGAGGATGAGGATTCTTGCTAAACTAACTTAGCAAGGTTCTTGCAAAAACTAGATTTTACAATGAAATGCATAGATAGGCCTAGAAGAAGGTTTAGAAGCCTGACTAAAGTTTGATCAAGCAAAGAATCTTTGTCATCATATTAGTCAAATATTCTCCATGTTCTTGCATTTTCAATAGTATTTGAGTGATACTAAAGTACTGTCATTACAGAAACCCACCCACAGGTATCTTCTAATTCCTTAGTAAACATCTGCATAACAGGTAATGAAAATTTGAGGTCAGCCAGGAGAATTACTTAGTACATACAATATTAGCAATTAGTTAGCTTTACCAGTGATTTGTTAGAAAGCAATAGGAAATATATTTCCAAGTAAAATTGTATGTAAAACAGGGAAGCTATTCCCTGTTATAATTTGGGATTGGGGAAGGTCAGGCATTGGCTATGCTGACCTTATTTATTAACTTTTTTCTCCCTTCTTACTCAAAACCATTTAAATACTATATTTTAATTTAGATAAGTTTATTCAATTCAAAGTATTTTTAACATTTTCATTTCAAAATAGAATTTTAGCTGACTTCCCTATTATCTGATCCTCCCTTTTGCATCTACCTTGTAAAGTCTAAGAGACTGAATTTCCCAAGGGACAGTTCTTGGCCCATTTACCTAATCCTTCAGTGGCTCCATATCATCTATAAAATTGAACACAGAATCCTCAATATCTCATCCAAGATTTTCAAAAAGTAAATTTCCAAATTCTGAATCAGGTTGACTCCCTTTGTTGGGGAAAAAGTCTCCCTGTATTTTACTTTGTCCATATTTTTGTTCCTGCTGTACATTCTTTATTATTATAATTTTCTTTTAGATACAGGGGATACATGTTCCTGTTTGTTACATGGGCATATTGTGTGATGGTTTGGAGTATGGATACTGTCCCCCAGGTAATGAGCATACAACCCAGTGGATGGTTTTTCAACCCACTCCCCTTTTCTCCCTCACTGCTCTCATAGTTCTCAGTGTCTATTGTTCTCATGTTTCTGCCCATATGTGTTCAATGTTTACCTTTCAGATACAAATGAAAACATTCAGCATCTGGTTTTCTGTTCCTACATTAATTCACTTGAGATTATGGTCTCCAGCTGTATCCATTTTGCTGCAACGGACAACTTCATTTGTTTTTATTTATGTGAACAGACACTTCTCAAAAAAAGACATACAAATGGCCAAAAAAAATGCACAGCATCACTAATAATCAGAAAATGCAAATCAAAACTAAAATGACGTACCATCTCACACCATTTAGGGAGGCTGTGGAGAAAAGGGTAATGCTTATCCACTGCTGGTGGGAGTATAAATTAGTTCAATCATTTATTGTGTGATGTTGAGTTTTGAAGTATAGTTTCCATCACCTAGGTCGTGAGCAGACATTGTGGAAGACAGTGTGGCAATTCCTCAAAGAACTAAAAACATAACTACAATTTGACATAGCAATACTCTTACCAGGTATATATCCAACTGAATGTCCTTCTATCAAAAAGACACATGCACTCACATGTTCATTATCATGCTATTCAAAACAGTAAGGATATTGAATCAACCTAGGTTCCTATCAGTGATAGACTGGATAAAGAAAATGTGGTACATAGATACCATGGGATACCCTGCTGTATATTTCTGATTGGGATGCCATTCTTTCTGACCTATCTTATGATATTTTGTCTGATGTACTTTGAAGGTATACAATAAGTGATATGGATTCTCAGAAATATTTCCTTTTTTTCTCAATCTGGACATAGTCTCCTCTTCAAGTCTCCTCTGGTCAATGCCTACTGCTTTTCCTCTCCATATTTCCTTCTCCTGCTTAAAGAACTACCGCTTATCATGGGAAGCCATTTTTCTCCCTTGGACTCTACACAGCTTGACAATTGACTCCCAGACCTGATAAATCAGAGCATGATATAATCCTGATCAAAGTAATTATGTCTTACTTGGGTACATGAATGAATTTATGTTAATAAGATTAAATTTGGGGACAAGTATTAGAAAAGATATTCAATTTTTCTGTTCAGGTTTCTGAAAGAATGAAATATTAGTCTGATCCTGCTAGCTGTCATGTTGTCTCCCTGAGAAAGAAGAAAGTCTAAGAAAGCAGATTCTGGAGCTGGAGAATGTGAGAACAAGTAGTGATGGTATCACCTGGGCTTTAGTCATTTCTAAAGTCAGCAATACCTCTAAATGTTCAAGTTTGAACATTATTAAGTTGTGCCTTTTGCTGTCAGTAGTAAGTGATAGAGTATTCAATGATTTTCTTATATGGCATTTTAATTGTGTTTGTTTCTTGGAATTGTAATCGAATTTGAATTGGCACTATGATCAAATTTGCATGTATTTCCTCTTATATCCCCTAATGTTTCTACCCTCCCAGTTTAGCCTCCCACAAGCTATGTAACTTCTTCACGGACATTATTCATATTTTCCCTATCAATTACTTCAAACATCCTAAAGCATTGTAGACAATTGACGCCTGATTTTAAAAGAAATTGTAGCTAATCCATGTGCCTCTTAGCATCCGAATACAGACTAAAATAGCAACCCTACTCCTCCCTAAAGTGTTTTCTTTTTATGAATAAAAACATATTGAATCCATGAGGCCCATTTTCTAGTAATTTTCCCTGCAGAGAAGAAAATCATTATTTTTCTGACCATGGAAGTTCATTACTTTTCATATTTTATTATTCAACTGTTATTTTAGGTTCAGGGGTTGTATGTATAGGTTTGTTACATGGGTAAATTGCATGTTGCTGAGGTTTGCTGTATGAATAATCCTGTCACCCAGGTAATGAGCATAGTGCCCAATAGATATTTATTGCACCCATTGCCCCACTCCCACTATCTCCCAACTAGTAGTCCCCANTCTCACTCTGTCACCAGGCTGGAGTGCAGTGCCACAATCTCGGCTCACTGCAACCTCTGCCTCCCAGGCTCAAGCAATTCTCCTGCCTCAGTCTCCTGAGTAGCTGGGAGTACAGGTGCCCACCACCAGGCCAGGGTAATTTTTGTATTTTCAGTAGAGACAGGGTTTCAACATGTTGGTCAGGATGGTCTTGATCATTTGACCTCGTGATCCACCGGTCTCGGGCTCCCAAAATGCTGGGATTACAGGCATGAGCCACTGCGCCGTGCCTATTGTACCCTTCTTTATGTTCATGTGTACTGAACTCCCACTTGTAAGTGAGGGCAGGCAGTATTTGGTTTTCTGTTTCTGGGTTCATTAGCTTATGATAATGGCCTCCAACTGCATCCATGTTTCTGCAAGGGATATGATTTCTTTTTAGAGCTTAAAAGACTTTTCAGCACATTGACATCAAATAGATTCAACTTCAAACCTATAACCTGGTAGAAAATTTTCCCTATCCTTTAGAATTAATCCTAAACATTCATTTATGATGAATTAACAGTGGTGTTTTCTCCCAACAAATTGAAGGAAAACAAAATTAAAGTCAACTATCTCTTTGTGCTTCTGCTCTACAGAATTGCGGAGTTGATGCTTATTTCAAAATAGTCATAGATTAAACAAGGAATTGAAGTATTTGGGTAAACAAAGACATAAACCCCCTTTCCTCCTGGAGGAACAGAAAAACCATAAACATTTTCCTGTTAGATATGTAATAAGAGAGTTAATTATACCTTCTTTATTTCAATTTCTACAGTCTAAAACATGGAAAGCAACAAGAGGAAATAATTTAATACAATGACGCTTCAAAAAAAAAAGAAAATTTTTATTTTTTTTTTAGTAAAATTGAATCTGGCCATGTTACTTCATTTGTGAAAACTTAAGCAGTTTGGGACTTTGAAAAACTAACACTCGTAGTTTATGGCAGTATCGTAATGCTACCAGCTATAATTATTTTAAAATACAGAGCTCTGGATGCATGCGATTCTCACTGTTAATTAATAATGTAAATACTTCACATCTTTGTACATTTTGAGAGAAGAAGAATGTCATTTTTAATTTATCTATTATGATATTTGGGGTAGATTCCATTCAAATATATTAAATAGGGCAATGGAATGGAAGCAAAATAAAATGGTCTGCAAAAGTAAGAATTGGCATTTTATTCTCTCCAGACCTTGATTTTTGTAAATTCCACATTTCACGAGGCACGTGATTCTTTTAGTCAGAGGGGGACTATCAAGGAATTAACCAACCAGAAAGTGTCTATGAAAATAACAACAGGGAATTATTTACCTTGTAAACCACATGGAAATAATGTTTTTAAAGCTAGGTCAAGAATTAGGCAAAAAAAACTTTACATTTACAATATAGTCAAATACCTTTCAGCTTTATGATGGCTATAATACTGCACTTATGCTACATCTGCTATTTTATTTTAAATTCTTGAATGCTTATATGAAAACTCAAGCTAAAATCCTGTAATGAAGAGCCAACTAGACTTTCAAGTTATTTTCTTTATTTAAATTCATTGGGATAGTAACATTAACATCAATCCTAAAGCTAGAATACATAAGTTGAAATCTTTGCTTACTGTAATCAGTTGGAACTAATATAAAGTATCATGTCAGTGTGTGTGAGATGCTTGGCATATAGATTTCCCTATATTACAGATTGATATATTATTTAGAAAATTTGTTAATTTTTAAAAAAATGATAGTTGAATGAAGAAAGGAGGAAATAGCCATGTTATTATTTGAGGATTGGCTCTGGGGAATTGGGGAAGTAAACCTATGAGGGTTTCAATTCGGCATCATTTATAGTAAAGTATATTATACCAACCAATAGCTTACTTAAAATATGCATCTAGGACAATGACATTGATCCAAAGGACTTTCATATTTCAAATTCTGTAAAATAACCACACAAAGAATATTTGTTACCTAAGGCCAAGTTTCTAGAGTCCAACGTTGCAGAAAAACTTGTAACAAACTATTATCACTTGGTAAATTGATTTTAGTTTAGAGTACTTCACAGGATGAGACAGGTATTACAGTTTCTGTACAGGAACTGTTGACCTTAGAAATAACCCTGACTGGGGAGTACCTGAGTATTTTTATTTACCTAATATGGATGTCTATATGTTAGAACTTTCTCAGCCAAACTAGAAAATTTAATCTCCATTTGTTTTGAGAACTTCTCATTTCATAGGAATGAAACTCATATCTTCTATCAGTAACAAAAGAACCATTTTATATTCAGCCTTAAGGAATTGTGTTTGAGCTTATGATAGGAATGTAAAATTTTATAATCTTATTTTGTAACTTTGGATAATATGTGATATTTTATTCACAATCATATGTATTCACATATACACATACATTAAACATAACTGTGTGTTAATATAGACTATATATATAAAATGTATAATATGTACTACATTCAATATACTTATAAATTAAACTTGCATGCCATAGACATAAGAATGATGAACCAGTATGTAAGCTAATAACATTATTTTCATTGCTTTATAATTTTCCCTTAAACATTTCACATTTACTTACTATTTAACATATGTCTGTGGGTGATTCCCTAATTTATAGAAATGTTAAATAGTACCTAGAAAGTTTCGTGTGTGAAAATAGTTGCTTAAAATTTTCTTTAACATTTCTGGCAATAAAGCCACTACAAATTTTCTCACATTCTTATAATGACAAAGCAGTTTTTGTGAATGTGGGATTTTGTTATGAAATAAATTATAATTTTAAAATTCTCACTCCTTTTTTTATGGGAAGACTGTTACAAAATTTAAAATTAAAGAAAAATAGTCTGATATGTCCTAATCACCTTATTAACAAGTAGTATATATCTTTAAAGGTGGTTGCATCCATTGAAAGCAACAAAACATAGATTTTATAACTAAGCCAAAATAATAAATAAATGTGTGTATATGTAGCCTATAAGATATTACAATCACTTAATTTAAAAAAATGTATGAAAAGGATAAAAAAGTAAAAATATCTGAAAATTATATTTTGAACCCAGGAATTTATCACTAAAGGAAGAAAAATCCATCATATGTAAGAACGCTTTAAGTATTTAATTTCCTTTCTGTGAAAGCCCTCCACAAACCTCCGAATGCCATAAACTGTGTAAGAACAGCTAAAAGGATAGATGTGACAAAATCTGCTAGAACATTCAACTTCAGTTTTGTATATTGTGAATAGAAAGCTCTTTTTTGTATTAAAATAAAAGCAGTCTACTAAGTTTCTGCTCAGTTGTTTATTATCATCATTATTATTATTATTATTATACTTTAAGTTCTGGGGTACATGTGCAGATCCTGCAGGAGTGTTATGTAGGTATACACATGCCATGGTGGTTTGTGCATCCATCGCGCTGTCACCTACATTAGGTATTTCTCCTAATGTTTCTATCCCTAATCCCCTCACCCCCTGCTATCCCTTCCCTAGACCCCCAACAACTCCAAACAGGCCCCAGTGTGTGCTGTTACCCTCCCTGTGTCCATGTGTTCTCATTGTTCAACACCCACTTATGAGTGACAACATGCAGTATTTGGTTTTCTTATGTCAGTTCGCTGAGAATGATGGTTTCCAGCTTCATCCATGTCCCTGCAAAGAACAAGAACTCATCTCTTTTTATGGTTGCACATTATTCCATGGTATATATGCGCCACATTTTCTTTATCTAGTATGCCATTGATAGGCATTTGGATTGGTTCCAGGTCTTTGCTATTGTAAACAATGCCACAGTGAACATACATGTGCATGTGTCTTTATAATAGAACACTTTATAATCCTTTGAGTATATAAACAGTATTAAGATTGCTGGGTCAAATGGTATTTCTATTTTTAGATCCTGGGGGACTCACCACACTGTCTTCCACAGTGGTTGAACTAATTTACACTCCCACCAACAGTGTAAAAGTGTTCCTATTTCTCCACATCCTCTCCAGCATCTTTTGTCTCCTGATCTCTTAATGATCGCCATTCTAACTGGTGTGAGATGGTATCTCAAGGTGGTTTTGATTTGCATTTCTCTAATAACCAGTGTTGATGAGCATTTTTTCATGTTTCTTGGCTGGATAAATGTCTTCTTTTGAAAAGTGTCTGTTCATATCCTCTGCCTTCTTTTTGATGGGGTTGTTGGTTTTTTTCTTGTAAATTTGTTTAAGTCTTTGTAGATTCTATTAGCCCTTTGTAAGATGGTTAGAGTGCAAAAATTTTTTCCCAATTTGTTAATTGCCAGTTCACTCTGATGATAGTTTCCTTGGCTGTGCAGAAGTTCATAATTTGAATTAGATCCCATTTGTCTATTTTAACTTTTGTTGCACTTACTTTTGCTGTTTTAGTCATGAAGTCCTTGCCTATGCCTATGTCCTGAATGATACAGCCTAGGTTTTCTTCTAGGGTTTCTATGGTGTTGGGTAAATCTTTAATCTACCTGGAGTTAATTTTGTATAAGGTGTAAGGAAGCAGTCGACTTTCAGCTTTCTGTACATGGCTAGTCAGTTTTTCTAACACCGTTTATTAAACAGGGAATCCTGTCCCCATTGCTTGTTTTTGTCAGGTTTGTCAAATATCAGATGGTTTTGGTACCAGTACCATTCTGTTTTGATTACTGTAGCCTTGTATTATAGTTTGAAGTCAGGCAGAGTGATGCCTCCAGCTTTGTTT
>NW_016107523.1:97074-140877 GCF_001604975.1 Cebus imitator | reverse complement strand
TTTTGGTTCCATATGAAGTTTAAGGTGGTTTTTTCCAGTTCTGTAAAGAAGGTCAATGGTAGCTTGATGGGGATAGTACTGAATCTACAAATTACTTTGGGCAGTATGGCCATTTTCACAGTATTGATTCTTCCTAACCGGGAACATGGAATGTTTTCCCATCTTTTTGTGTCCTCTCTTATTTCCTTGATGAGTGGTTTGTAGTTTTCCTTGAAGAGATCCTTCACATCTCTTGTTAGTTGTATTCCTAGGTATTTCATTCTCTTTGTAGCAATTGTGACTGGGAGTTTGCTCATGATTTGGCTCTCTGTTTGTCTGTTATTGATGTATCGGAATCCTTGTGATTTTTCAGCTTTGCTGAAGCTGCTTATCATCTTAAGGAGATTTTGGGCTGAGATAGTGGGGTCTCCTAAATATACAATCATGTCATCTGCAAATAGAGACAATTTGACTTCCTCTTTTTCTAACTGAATACCCTTTATTTCTTTTTCTTGTCTGTTTGCTCTGGCCAGAACTTCCAATGCTATGTTACATAGGAGTGGTGAGAGAGGGCACCCTTGTCTAGTTCCAGTTTTCAAAGGAAATGCTTTCAGTTTTTGCCCATTTAGTATGATATTGGCTGTGGATTTGTCATAAATAGCTTTTATTATTGTGAGTCACGTTCCATCGATACCTAGTTTGTTGAGAGTTTTTAGCATAAAGGGCTGTTGAATTTTGTCGAAGGCCTTCTCTGCATCTATCGAGGGGTTCACAGCTGAATTCTACCAGACATACAAAAAGGAGCTGGTACCATTCCTTCTGAAACTATTCCAAATGATACAAACAGAGGGAATCCTCCCTAACTCGTTTTATGAGACCAACATCCTCCTGATACCAAAATCTGGAAGAGACACAACTAAAAAAGAAAATTTCAGGCCAATATCCCTGATGGAGATTTATGTGAAAATCTTCAATATAATACTGGCAAACCAAATCCAACAGCACGTCAAAAAGCTTATGCATCACAGTCAAGTCTGCTGCATCCCATGGATGCAAGGCTGGTTCAACACATGCAAATCTATAAACGTAATCCCATCACATAAACACTGTTTTCAATTTCAACTTTTATAGACGTTATTTTAAGTTCCTACGTAGGTGGCTCACTTTGACATGTGCCCCAGATTCCACATTTACCTCTAAAATTATGACACACAATTTCAGCTCTGGGAATGGCTGAGTTGATGAGAAAAAAAAAATCAACTTTTATGTTTTCAATTTGTACTGATACAGAATATAGTGTACCTAACAATATTGTGGCCATATCATATCTGCTCCATATTTAGCTAAACAAAATTTTGATGAAAAAAGAAAATACCATCTTTTTAAAATTAAATAAAATAATTAAAATAAGATTTGGAATAAGGAGCTTGATTTGTTGGATTACTGGAAAACCCAAAGGATATCCAGTTGCAGTTTTTTAAAAAAATCATGCTTTAAAAAAGCCTTGAATTATATTTTTATAAGTATTTTGCAAGGCTAATTTGTTAATATGAAGGAATTCTGACACATTGCAAAGGAAATGGTACAAGTACACAACAGAAATGGAACTGTAATGTGTCATCAAACTTAGTATTATATTTAATTATAACATTAAATTTTAATTAAGTTTAAAATCATTTTAAATGTCTGACAAATTAATTTGATAAACATGGCAGTATTTAACTATAATCCTTCAGTAAAGTGCACTCTATTATAAATAGGCTCCTAAATAATCTATTTATGTAGATCAATTTATAGATTTTAAAACAAACTGATTTCATTAGCCTCTAATGCTTACCAAAATAAAATCTGCTGCTATACAAGTTTTGATATCTTGAATTCTGTTCCATTTTATCTGCAGTGATTTTGTATTAACTTATATGTATTTTCTTCATTTTTAAAATCCCATGGCTGTCTTAATCTGTAAGATTGTTTATCAATATATAAAATTGTTTGCCTACAAATAGGTCTAAGAGGGTAAAAGATAATCTAGGTTCAAAATGGCCAGAAGTGAAAAGACGTTCGAGATTTCATAGGCAGTCTAAAACAGAAACAAAAAAAAAAAAGTCACAGAACATTCTTCCTGAAAGAAAAACTCAAGAATATCTTCAGATATTCCTGTTTTAGTAAGGGATATTGACACACAGAGAAGAAAATGATTAAAGAAAGCTACTATCTAAAATGTTTGAGGAAACTCTAATAATAAGTTTTGCCTAGGCAATTACAACTGAATATACATATATACACACAAAAATGGATATGTATTTTATATATAATGAAAACATATGTATAGGCACATACATATACGCACATAGAAATTACAAATGGATATATATACACATACACATATATAAATATGACATGCATTAGATTTTTAAGGTGTACCATCTTTATTTGTTGTTTTTTTGAAGGTTTCCTTAAATTTTAGCTATAAAACAAATATATCTACATTTAAAAAGTATTTAGGTTTTTAGTTTGTGTGGGTACATCGTAGGTTTATATATTATGGGGTATGAGATGTTTTCATATAGGCATGCTACGTATGAGGCTCACATCATGGAGAATGGGAATCCATCACTCCAAGCTTTCACTAGTGTTACACACAACCCAATTATAATTTTAGTTATTTTAAAATGTACAATTAAGTTATAATTGGCTATATTCACACTGTTGTGTATTGAATAGTAGGTCTTATTCATGCTTGCCATTTTTTATATCTATCAACCATCCTCACCTCCCCCTTATCTGCAGCACCTGACTACTCTTCCCAGCCTCTGGTAAGTATCCAACTCTCTATGCCCAGGAGTTAAACTGTTTTGATTTTTAGATCCCCAAAATAAATAAGAACATGTGTGTCTTTCGGTGCCTGGCTTACTTCACTTAACATAATAATTTCCAGTTTCGTCCATGTTGTTGCAAATTACTGGATCTCATGTTTTTTTATGGCTGAATAGCACTATATTGTGTATATGTAAAACATTTTCTTTATCCGTTCATCTGTTGATATACACTTAGGTTTCTTCCAAATTTTGGCTGCTGTGAACAGTGCTGAAAGAGACAAGGGAGTGCAGATAGCACTTTGATATATTGATTTCTTTTATTTTGGGTATATATCCAGCCATGGGATTACTAGATCATTTGGTTACTCTATTTTTAGACATTTGTATAAGCTCCAAACTGTTCTCTATAGAGGTTGTACTAATTTACATTCCCACTAAGAGTTTAGGAAGGTTCCTTTTCTCCACATTGTTACCAGGATTTGTTATTCCTAGTCTTTTAGAAAAAAAGCCAGTTTAACTGGGGTGAGAAGACATCTCATTGTAGTTTTCATTTTCATTTCTCTGATGATCGATGATGTTGAGTACCTTTTCATGTGACTGTATGCCATTTGTATGTCTTCTTTTGAGAAATGGTTTTTCAAATATTTTTCCCATTTTCTGATGGGTTTATTAGATTTTTTCCTAAGCCTAAGAATGCCTTACAATTGTATTTTTCCTGCCTGAGTACACAGAAGCTCTCTCTCTACCATGCCACAGCTGCAGGGGCGTAGGCGACGGATGGTGTCTACAATTCAAGACTGTTTTTCCTATCTCTTCAATGCCATTTTCAATAATACAAAGATAGAAGCAGGTACTACGAGTGCCCACTTGACTTTTTATTCTTATGGAGGAGATATTTTTCTGTGTGTAGTTAGTTGTTAAATTGGCATCCTTGCTAGGTGGAATTTGTGGAGTCTGCTATTCCACCATCTTGTTCCACCTCCCTCCTATATCTACATTTTTTTTAAATGCCAAACTTATAGCTAATTTTTAACCTATAGAACCTGGCATTAGAAAAGCTAGCTTGTAGACAGACAACCTCTAATATGTTCAGCGGAATTTTCTACTAAGTACACACTAGCATGGCCTTAATAAAATGACTGACATCGCAAATGTTGGCAAGGATTTAGTGCAAATGGAGCTCTCATGTATTGTTGGTTGAAGTATAAAATTTGAAAATCAGTTTCACAGTTTGTCATAAGGTTAAACATAAACCCAGTCAATACACATGCCATGGTGGTTTGCTATATCCATCCCCCCATCATCTACATTAGGTATTTCTCTTAATGTTATCCTTCCCCAATACCCCCACCCTCTGCTGTACCTCCCCTAGCTCCCCTACCCTCCAACAGGCCCCAGTGTGTGATGTTCCCCTCCCTGTGTCCTTGTGTTCTCAATGTTCAACACCCACTTATGAGTTAGAACATGTGGTGTTTGGTTTTTCTGTTCTTGTGTCAGTTTGCTGAGAATGATGGTTTCTAGATTCATCCATGTCCCTACAAAGGACATGAACTCATCCTTTTTTATGGCTGCATAGTATTCTATGGTGTATATGTGCCTCATTTTCTTTATCCAGTCTATCATTGATGGGCATTTGGGTTGGTTCCAAGTCTTTGCTATTGTAAACAGTGCCACAATGAACATACATGTGCATGTGTCTTTATAATAGGACAATGTATAATCCTTTGGGTATATATCCAGTAATGGGATTTCTGGGTCAAATGGTATTTCTATTTCTTAGTTTTTGAGGACTCATCACATTGTCTTCCACAATGGTTGAACTAATTTACACTCCCACCAATAGTGTAAAATTGCTTCTATTTACTCACATCCTCTCCAGCATCTGTTGTCTCCAGATTTTTTAATGATCACCATTCTAACCCCATCAAAAAGTAGGTGAAGGATATGAACAAATACTTTTCAAAAGAAGACATTTATGTAGCCAACAAACATATGGAGAAAATGCTCATCATCACTAGTCATTAGAGAAATGCAAATCAAAGCCACATTGAGATACCATCTCACGCCAGTTAGAATGGCAATCATTACATCTTTATTTTTTCTTGCTCTTGAGATTATAATTATCTCTGTTATAATAGTATGTGTAATGAAATCAAACTTCCTTAGCACTTATTATATAAAAAATAATACAAAAACTTTTGTATGACTAACCAACATTTATTTCTGTCTTATTACATTATGACCATCTCCCAGGGAACTTGTAGCTATTATTGATGCCTAAGTTAATTATCAGTAACACAGAAAATGTTCAAAGGAAAAACCCAGCAGAAAAAAATAAAAAAATGTAAATAGCCTAATAAAATTTTAAGATTCATACCAATATAGATGTATGCCCTTATTTATCAGTAAAAACTAATTATTTAGGGGTAAGTTATATTTTATAGGTTTCTTTGACAGTTGCATTTTGTTTCCAAAATAGAACTATTTTTGTTTTAATTTTCACTTTGAATAGTTTTAAGGTAAATTATGATAAATATTCCCTCATCGCAGAAGTTCTAGATTGAATAAATTATTCTTGCTTTTCTGGAGAGAAGTAGTAATTGTAAACTGCTCAAAATTTGCATTTATATACCAATATACTAGGAAAGTATCAGCCAATGCCTTATTAGATTTTATGACACTTAGGTCTAAGCCCAGAAAGCAACAATCATGTATTGGATTTGGAACTGATTGAAAGCTGGACAAAGAAGTTAAGTTGGATGGAGAAAATTTGCTTACTGTATTACTAATAGGTACTTGAGAATGCATTTGAATTGGGGAGCAAAAAGTGTCTTTGCAGATTAAGGCAGATTATCTGTTGTCAAAATCAACATATGAGTCCAGATATTAATAATAAAATACTTTACTCAGGAGGACTATTTTAATAGGGAGATGTTCAAAGCTGAGGCCATAAAAGCCTCAAGTAAGAGGTACGTGAGCACATCTTTTATATAAAGAGACCACGAGTGTGGAAAGAAAAAGGGGGTGCTACTAAAAACTCCTAGAAGGATGTCTTGAAACTTAACAAACTGTATCAAATATTATAATTAGGGGAAGGTTGAGGTGCATGGGAGGGAGTTTGGGCCTGAAATGGAGCAAATAAGATACAGTGCAAAAAGTTCATGTAAAAAGTTTAAGGTCAGCTGCCTTTGTCAAGCCAGCCTAAATTTATGTGAAACACAGCAGTTGATCAGCCCTGTAAATTCCTTTTGATGTTTAAGAAAGGCTCAGAGACATTGTTTTTGAAACACTCAGGGATATGGGAAATCCTAAATAGGGAAATGACTGAGTGAAATATTCGTCAGAGTCAGATTTTTCTTGGCAATATTATTCTTGAAGGAAGAGTTGTACCCTCTGCTGGACATGCAGTTTGATTGGTAGTTGTTGGGAGATTCTGTTGATGAAAAATTTAATCAAGGAAAATGTCCATAATAATAAATAAAAGGCTAAAAATTAGAGGATGAATGAGAGAGTAAAATCAGTACTTTAGGAGGCAACTGTCAAATGGATTCCAAGGTATGGGTGCAGAAGACTCTCTTATTGGTTGTATGAGGTTGGCTATATTGATGTGAGAAATTTTCCAGTGTGAAACCCTTCCATAATGGAAGTGGTCCAATGTAACCATCCTGCCGTATTGGCTAGCTGACTACCCCAGGGAATGGTGCACTCTTGGAGAATCAGTGTTGATTGGACACCAAGCAGTGGCTGTATCCAGTTTAGCACTGATGAGTAGAAATCCACATTTTGAAAGTCCATGCATAACCTCCATACCTGACATCATGGCCACTTAGGTCACATGCCCATTGGGTGATGACATGGGTGACCGAGGAAGGAGGCTGACTGGCATCCACAAATGTGTTATTCTATCTTTTAATTATTGATAACTTCTGCTAAGGTTGGCCTTTGGTCAGCATTCATATGGGACACAAATATCTTTATGGTTTTTGCTCCTCCAGAAAGTTTTAACTTCTTACGTCTTCCCCAAATTTCCTTGTCACCAGTTTTCCAATCAAGTTCCTTTCAAGTTCCTGACTATCCAGCAAACCTTTGGCCACAACCCATGAATTGATATTTAATCACATTTCTCCTTCCAAGGAAAGTGAACAACCAGTGCGATGCTCAAAGTTTTGCCCACTGGGAGAAATTTTCTTCACTACTGTCCTTCAGGGATATCCCAGAAAGAGGGTGTAGTGCTGCTTCTATCCACTTTTGAGTGATACCTGCATATCATGCAGCATCATCTGTAAACTGGGTCCAGGCCTTTGCTTCTTCTGTCAGTTGTTCATAGCAAACTCCCCATGAGGCCATAGATACAGGCTGGGAAATGGAAGGCGGTGTATTATGAGTGGAGACCATGGGCATTTGTAACACTTCATGTAATCTGTGTATTCAGGGCCTGCTTGGGCTCAATTGTATATACCTCACTTTCATTTGATGACAGAGCACTGTTGTGCACACTCAACTTCATGGTTTGGTGGATCAGATAATGCCCAGTTCATGATGTTTACCTCAACTCACATGATAAACTTGGTCACCCATAGCTTAGTGTTCAGTCTCTACTAAGGCCCAGTAGCAAGCAAAAAGCTGATTTTTAAAAGGAGATTAGTTACCTACAGAGGATTTCAGGGTCTTCCTTCAAAATACCGAGGGTCTGAACTATGATTCACCTATACAGGCCTGCCTAAAGGTACAGACAGTGTTCTTATAGGCTACTAACCATTCAAACACCATTGGATCTGCTGAATCATAGGGTCCAATTGGCAGAGCAGCTTGCAGAGAAGCCTGGACCTGTTACAGAGCCTTCTGTCATTCTGAGATTCCGTCAAAACTAACAGCTTTTTGAGTCAGCAAATGGGCCAGAGTAACACACCCAAATGAGGAATATCATACCTCCAAAATCCAAAGAGGTCCAATGGGCTTCATAGCTCTTTTTTGGTGGTAGAAAGGGCCAGATACAACAACATATCCTTCACCTTTGAAGGGCTATCTCTACATACCTCACACCACTGGACCCCTAGAAATTTCACTGAAGTAAAAGACCCCAGAATTTCGTCAGATTTTCTTCCTGCCTTGTGACACACAAATATCTTCCCAGTCTAGAGTAGCTGATACTTAGTTCTCATTACTTCCAGTCAGCTTAGTGTCATCAATGTAAAGGATTCGTGTGATATTTTATGGAAGGAAAAGGTGATCTCAATCTTTATATTATCAGTCAGCCAGAAGTGACAACATAAATTTACTTTTACCAGAACCTGTAGAGTTTGTAATTGTGGGTAACTGACTGCTTGCTAAGAGCTGGAAGCATAGATAAAGGAGTACACGGCCTTGAGAGCACAGTCCAAGCGCTTGTAGGAAAGTAATAAAAGAGCCTAAATATCCTAAACTCTCACTTCCATCTTCTGATCTTTTGTCACTGCAACCTCAAAAAGAAATAAAATGGCAAAGGAACTTAGATAATAGAATCCACACAACTCAACTTCAAAGGGAGTATAGTAGAGTAGAGAAAGATGAACTCAAAAGTGTAAATGGAGACTAGCTAGCATTTTAAAAATGATATCTTGTTTTCTGTGGTTGTTTCTTTAACAAACTAAGGGAATGTCTACCTTTGGAGCCTACAGAAGCTAGATGGTATTCCTCAGTGTCCATCTACAGAAGTGTTTATACAATATCCCTAAATATAAATGTACTATAGCTTAGAATTTATTAGAGTTGGTGCATTTTTCAGAATTGTGGGTATTCAAATATTCCTGAAACTGAAAAGGGGTCGTGTCAAACATCTAAGAGGCTAAAATAGGGCCTCATTAGTCATTGGACTAAAAAGGACCTCTGGGCCCATCTAATATGTGCCCTTTGAATCCTTAGTATACATATATATTATACAAGTTACTATTCTGTTTTAAATTCCTCATGTATACAGAGACATGTACCCAATACAAAATAAACAGGAGTGTACGTATGTAAGAATGTGTGCAGGCAGCACTAAAATTTTCATTGCCATTTTTGCTTGCCTTGCTAAATCATTTGGAGTTGTACTTCTCCAGAAATGTTCTCTCAAATTCCTAAAATATTGTTATGGCTAATTAAGTATATAACTCAAATTTTGATTATCATAAGGAAATTAAGTAATAGTGAAGAAGGATAGGAAAAATGGCATAGTTTATTAAGTTGGAAGTACATAAAAATAATTCTGAAATAAGATAAGACTGAGTATGTAAAGATAAATTGACAATGCCTTTTTGTGCTGCAGTATTTTACAGAAATCTTTATAAGTACACACATACTTTTGCTGCATATATAATGTGCTCCAATTCCCATTTGTAGTTCTGCTATTATATTGTGGTGCATACTGGTAAAGCTATTGTTTTACCTGACTCTTTGTTATTGTTGTTGTTATCATTTTCAACTTTGTTGGGGATAGATTTTTTTGAGAACATAAATTGAAAAATTCCTAGTGAGAGCCTTGCCCTTCAGAGACTTCAAGTGTTTCCTTATTTTTATGAACATGTTAGTGTCAAAAAAATAACAATAATATTACTATTCAGTTCATTTCCTCTTAGCCACATTCCCATGACAACAGCTAAGTAATTCACATTTCAGAAAAAAAAATTGAAAAATAAAAGCAACATAATTACCTAGAATTTTCTGATCCTGTGAAAGACAGAAAATAATAAGACATTACTGAAAAATAAGAATCTGTCTCCTATTTCCTTTCTATAACTTAGGCATTACCTTATTAATAAAAATTAGTGTTGAGTGATTCTTTTGAAGAAATGTCCACATTACCCATTAATTGAAAATGTTGCTTTATTTATTTATTTATTTATTTATTTAATTGCACTTTAGGTTCTGGGGTACATGTGCAGAACATGCAGAATTGTTGCATAGGTACATACATGGCAATGTGGTTTGCTGCCTCCATCCCCGTCACCTATATCTGGCATTTCTCCTCCTTTTATCCCTCATCAACTCCCTATCCCCACTGTCCCTCCCCTAGTCCCCCCCAACAGACCCCAGTGTGTGATGCTCCCCTCCCTGTGTCCATGTGTTCTCATTGTTCAACACCCACCTATGGGTGAGAACATGCTGTGTTTGATTTTCTGTTCTTGTGTCAGTTTGCTGAGAATGATGCTTTCCAGGTTCATCCATGTCCCTACAAAGGACATGAACTCATCGTTTTTTATGGATGCATAGTGTTTCATGGTGTATATGTGCCACATTTTCCTTGTCGAATCTATCATCAATCGGCATTTGGGTTGGTTCCAGGTCTTTGCTATTGTAAACAGTGCCACTATGAAAACACATGTGCATGTGTCTTTATAATAGGACAATTTATTATCCTTTGGGTATATACTCGGTAATGGGATTGCTGTGTCAGATGGTATTTCTATTTCCAGATCCTTGAGGAATCACAACACTGTCTTCCACAATTATTGAACTAATTTACACTCCCACCAACAGTGTAAAAGTGTTGCTATTTCTCCACATCTTCTCCAGCATCTGTTGTCTCCTGATTTTTAATGATTGCCATTCTAACTGGCATGGGAAGGCATCTCAATGTGGTTTTGATTTCATTTCTCTAATGACCAGTGATGATGAGCATTTTTTCATGTTTGTTGGCTGCACAAATGTCTTCTTTTGGAAAAGTGTTCATATCCTTCATCCATTTTTGATGGGATTGTTGGTTTTTTTTCTTGTAAATTTGTTTTAGTTCTTCGTAGATTCATGATACTAGCCTTTTGTCAGATGGGTAGACTGAAAAATTTTTTTCCCATTCTGTTAATTGCCGATTCCCACTAATGATTGTTTCTTTTGCTGTGCAGAAGCTCTTAATTTAATTAGGTTCCATTTGTCTATTTTGGCTTTTGTTACCATTGCTTTTGGTGTTTTAGTCATGAAGTCCTTGCCTATGCCTATATCCTGAATGATATGGCCTAGGTTTTCTTCTAGAGTTTTTATGGTGTTAGATCTTATGTTTAAGTGTTTAATCCATCTGGAGTTAATTTTTGTATAATGTGTAAGGAAGGGGTCCAGTTTCTGCTTTCTGCACATGACTAGCCAGTTTTCCCAACACCATTTATTAAACAGGGAATCCTTTCCCAATTGCTTGTTTTTGTCAGGTTTGTCAAACATTAGATGATTGTACATGTGTGGCATTACTTTGGAGGCCTCTGTTCTGTTGCATTGGTCTATATCTGTGTTTTGATACCAGCACCATTCTTTTTTGATCACTGTAGCCTCGTAGTATAGTTTGAAGTCAGGTATCTTGATGTCTCCAGCTTTGTTCTTTTTGCTTAAGATTGTCTTGGCTGTGTGGGCTCTTTTTAGTTTTATACAAACTTTAAGGTGGTTTTTTCCAGTTGTGTGAAAAAGGTCAATGGTAGCTTGATGGGAATCACATTGAATCTATGAGTTACTTTGGGCAGTATGGCCATTTTCACGATACTGACTCTACCTAACCATAAACGTGGAATATCTTTTCATCTGTTTGTGTCTTCTCTTGTTTCCTTGAGCACTGGTTTGTAGTTCTCCTTGAAGAGGTCCTTCACATCCCTTGTTAGTTGTATTCCTAGGTATTTTATTCTCTCTGTAGCAATTGTCAATGGGAGTTAGCTCGTGATTTGCCTCTCTGTTTGTCTGTTATTGGTGTATAGGAATGTTTGTGATTTTTGCACATTGATTTTGTACCCTGAGACTTTGCTGAAGTTGCTTATCATCTTAAGTAGATTTTGGGCTGAGACAGTGGGGTCTTCTAAATATACAATCATGTCATCTTCAAATAGAGACAATTTGACTTCCTCATTTCCTAACTGAATAACATTTATTTCTTTCTCTAGCCTGATTTCTGTGGTCAGAACTTCCAATGCTGTGTTAAATAGGAGTGGTGAGAGAGTGCACCCTTGTATAGTGCCAGTTTTCAAAGGAAATGCTTCCAGTTTTTGCTATTTGTATGATATTGGCTGTGGATCTGTCATAAATAGCTTTTATTATTTTGAGACACGTTTCATTGATACCTAGTTCATTGAGAGTTTTTAGCATAAAGGGCATTTGAATTTTATTGAAGGCCTTCTCTGCATCTATTGAGATAATCATGTGGTTTTTGTGTTTGGTTCTGTTTATGTGATAGATTACATTTATAGATTTGCATATGTTGAGCCAGCCTTGCATCCTCAGGATGAAGCCAACTTGATCATGATGGATAAGGTTTTTGATGTGCTGTTGCATTCAGTTTGCCAGTATTTTATTGAAATTTTTCCCACCAATGTTCATCATGGATATAGGACTGAAATTTTCCTTTTTAGTTGTACATCTGCCAGGTTTTGGTATCAGGATGATGTTGGTCTCACAAAATGAGTTAGGGAGGGTTCCCTCTTTTTGTATCATTTTGATAGTTTCAGAAGAAATGGTACAAGCTCCTCTTTGTATGTCTGGTAGAATTCAGCGGTGAACTCGCCTGGCCTTTGAGTTTTTTTGGTTGGCAGGCTATTGATTGTTGCCTCAACTTTAGACTTTGTTATCGGCCTATTCAGGGATTCAGCTTCTTCATGGTTTAGTTTTAAAGGTTGTAAGTGTCCAAGAATTTATCCGTTTCTTCTAGATGTACTGGTTTATGCACATAGAGGTATTTGTAGTAATCTCTGATGATAGTTTGTATTTCTGTGGAATCAGTGGTGATATTCCCATCATCATTTTTTATTGCATCTATTCAATTCTTCTCTCTTTTCATTTTTATTAGTCTGGCTAGCAGTCTATCTATTTTGTTGATATTTTCAAAAAACCAGCTCCTGGATTCATTGATTTTTTTGTGTCTGCTCTGATCTTAGTTATTTCTTTTCTTCTGCTAGCTTTCGAACTTGTTTGATCTTGTTCCTCTAGTTCTTTTAATTGTGGTGATAGGGTGTCAATTTTAGATCTTTCCTCACTTCTCATGTGGGCATTTGGTGCTATAAATTTCCTTCTAAACACTGCTTTAAATGTGTCCCAGAGATTCTGGTACATTGTGTGTTTGTTCTCATTGGTTCCAAAGAACATCTTTATTTCTTCCTTCATTTCTTTGTTATCTATCATCATTCAGGAGCAGGTTGTTCAGTTTACATGTAGTTGTGCAGTTTTGAGTGAGTTTCTTAATCCTTAATTCTAATTGGATTGCACTGTGGTCTGAGAGACTGTTTGTTATTTCTGTTCTTTTGCATTTGCTAAAGAGTGATCTGCTTCCAATTATATGGTCAATTTTAGAGTAGGTGTGAAATATGGTGCTGAGAAGAATGTATATTCTGTGGCTTTGGGGTGGAGAGTTCTGTAGATGTCTATTAGGTCTGCTTGGTCGAGATCTGAGTTCAAGTCCTTGATATTCTTGTTAATTTTCTGTCTCATTGATCTGTCTAATATTGACAGGGGAGTGTTCAAGTCTCCCACTATGATTGTGTGGGTGTCTAAGTCTCTTTGCATTTCTTTAAGAACTTGCTTTATGTATCTGGGTGCTCCTGTATTTGATGCATATACATTTAAGATAGTTAGTTCTTCTCGTTGCATTGATTCGGTTATCATTATGTAATGCCCTTCTTTGTCTCTTTTGATCTTTGTTGGTTTAAAATCTGTTTTATTGGAGGCTAGATTTCTGGTTTCTTTTGCTCTCCATTTGCTTGGAAAATCTTCCTCCATCCCTTTGTTTTGAGTCTATGTGTATCTTTGCATGTGAAATGAGTCTCCTAAATACAGCACACTGATGGGTCTTGACTCTTTATCCAATTTGCCAGTCTGTGTCTTTTGATTCGGGCATTTAGCCCATTAACATTTAAGGTTAATATTGTTATGTGTGGATTTGATCCTGCCAGTTTGATACTCACTGGTTGTTTTGCCCATTTGTTGATATACTTCTTCATTTTGTCAATGGTCTTTACCATTTGGTATGTTTTTGGAGTGGCTGGTACTGGTTGTGCCTTTCCATGTTTAGTGCTTCCTTCAGGAGCTCTGGTAAAGCAGGCCTGGTGGTGATGAAATCTCTCAGCAATTGCTTTCCCATAAAGGATTTTATTTCTTCTTCACTTATGAAGCTCAGTTTGGCTAGGTATGAAATTCTGGGTTGAAAATTCTTTTATTTAAGGTTGTTGAAAATTGGCCCAACTTTCTTCTGGCTTGTAGCAACTGTTCTCAGCCACTGCTCTTTTGCCATTGTTCTCAGGTCAATTTTTGCCAAAATAATCCATCTATGTTTACTTGGCACATGTAACTGTGGTGTGAATTAATTGTACAGTCCTGTCACAAATGTAGACTGCGTGTTTGCAGCCAGAAAACAAAAACTGATTAAATCTATAGTTTTGAGGGATGATCCTGGTTATTATATGGAAAATTGATTGCACTGGAGGTAAACTGGAGTAAGAATATCAGAGATTAAGTTACTGCAAAATGTTGATGAGTGTGAATTAGAGCATTTGAAACAGAGGTAAGTTAATACGGACATGTTTCTAGTTGTCTTTATGAAGAATTAACTGATGATTGGAAAAAAATGAAGTTTGTGTTAGTCCTTACCTTATGGATGTGGCATGACAATAGTACATGGTGGGGCAGTTTTTCAAAACAAGAAAATTACTCGGAAAAATAGTCCTTTTCAGGGAAGGTAAAGTGTTGGATTTTGATTTTGTTGAATTTGAAGTTAACAAACTCTTCTGAAAAGTGAATATGGGAATGAAAAACAAATTAATAAAGCATTCTAATACGCCATTTCTGGTTTTCCAATAAATCTTTCAAATTGAAACTCAATGTAATACCATAATCACTGAAGCCTGTGTGCAATATGTTTTGCTGAGTGCTATGGATATAATGTATCTTAGTCTGGTTTGTGCTGCTTTTACAGAATACCACAGACTGAGTAATTTATAGTGAACAGATATTTATTTTGCACCATTCTGAAGGTTAGAAAATCCAAGATTTAGAGGCTAGCATCTGGGGAAGCCCTTCTTGCTGTCATTTCATGGTGGAAGGCAGAAGGGCAAGAGAGCGGGCCCACACCAGAAAGCCCTTTTATTAATATGTTAAATTCATCCATCAGGGTAGTGACCTCATGGTCTAATAATTTCTCAAAGGTACCACCTCTTAATACTGTTACAATGGCAGTTAAGTTTCAAGATGGGTTTTGAAGGGAAGCAACATTCAAACCATAGTTTAATGTCTATCTCCAAAATGTCCTCAAAGTAGTAGGTAGGTTTGGAGATAGACTTAAAGAATCATAATAAATTCTACTTTTCTGATTTCTCATTTAGTGCTCTTTACACTATACTACAAAATTTGTGGATGGAAGTTTATGGGTTACATGCAATAGATACTAGAAGAGTAAAATCAACATGTTTGCTTACTGAAAGGTTATGAGAAAGAAGTTAGGGCCTTCTGAGGGAGGAAAACCTTTAAAAATAATTGTGATTTTCAAGGTAATATGAATAGATGAATATTGATGTCACTGTAGGAGAATATCAGAGATTTAAAAGTTGATATATTCTAATCCAGTAATGTTTGGTCATCCAAACAAATCTCTACATGAATATTAGTTAGACAAAAAGGGAGATTTATATCTAAAGCTCAGGAAACCATGATTATCTTATAGAACATATGGTATAGCAGACTATGTACTACTTACAAACCTTGTTTTTGATGCTATTAATGTTTATGCGGTTTATATCACTTTTTTTTGGCAAATATCAGACTTTTGTTTTCATACAAATAAAATCACTGAATCTCTCTCAAGTTAATGGCTAATAAGTTAATTCTTAAAATATGTGTGCTTGTATATTTTGGGTTTCTGAACTCGAATGCAGGACACGTAATATCTCTATGCTAAATTTTAAATTGTTAACTTTTTTTTTTATTACCAACGTGTTTCTTATCTTTAAAGAAACGGAGTAAAACATTATATACAGGGCCGGGCGTGGTAGCTCACGCCTGTAATCCCAGCACTTTGGGAGGCCGAGGTGGGTGGATCACGAGGTCGAGAGATCGAGACCATCCTGGTCAAAATGGTGAAACCCCGTCTCTACTAAAAATACAAAAAATTAGCTGGGCATGGTGGCGCGTGCCTGTAATCCCAGCTACTCAGGAGGCTGAGGCAGGAGAATTGCCTGAACCCAGGAGGCGGAGGTTTCGGCGAGCCGAGATTGCGCCATTGCACTCCTGCCTGGGTAACAAGAGCGAAACTCCGACTCAAAAAAAAAAAAAAAAAAAAAACATTATATACTTAAGCGTTTGATCATCCCTGCAGTCACAAAATCAATTGATTCTTAAAATATGCTGAAACTTTTTGCCTTATTTAAAAAAGAAATCCTTCATGATGAGGTTACATGTATAAACAAATTAAAAAGATAGATGTTGTAACAACAGTTACAAAAACGGAAACTACCTTTGGATATGAAAAGGTACATTTCCATCACACCTATGTAAAACAATACCACATATATGGTGGGAGGAAATGCCCTGATATGCTAATTGTTCTACGTTTCTCACAATTCTCATATGCCTAGAGAACATCAATGGATGATGAAAAATGATCTTTCGGTCATTTTGTAACTTAATTCGCTGAAACATCTGGCTCATACATTTTGACAATGATCTGTCTGAGTGATTATTGTCTGTAAAAAATGGGCATATATTGGCGTTTCAATTTTTAACTAATATTCTTAATCTGCAACTGACTATGGTGAAATATTTTGTAAGCTCCTGAATCACCATAAGGATACTCCCCAAAGCCACTTCCTGGCCTGCTATGATGGCATATGCCTGTAATTCCAGCACTTTGTGAGGCCAAGGTAGGTGGATCCCTTGAGATCAGGAATTTAAGAACAGACTAGGCAACATGGCAAAACCCCATCTCTACAAAAAATACAAAAATTAGCTGGGTGTGGAGGCACGCTGAGAGTTTCAGCTACTGAGAAGGCTGAGGTGCAAGGATCGCTTGAGCCTGGAAGGTTAAAGTTGCAGTGAGCCAAGATCGAGCCACTGCACTCCATCCTGGGGTACGATTGATACCCTGTCTCAAAAAATAAAAATATAAATAAATAAAATGTATAAAGCCACTTCCTAAAGTTATCTTAATGTTGCTTCAAAATAAAATGACCTGGCCACAAATATTGACATGAAAAAAAATAAATGTAAAATATCTATTTCATTTGTAAGAGCAAAAATTATAAAGATCTGTAGAATGGTTTTATGTCCTCTAAATGGTATTTTAGAAAAGCCACAGTGGATTACATGAAACAGTCACTGACTGAATTCACAATTTCCTTTTTAATCTTAAGTAGTTTGTTTTTTTAATATAAAAATGAAAACTTACAAATGCATAAGTGTTTTAAAAACAAAGTTGCATATATAAATCAAAATATTAGGTTAACAAAAAATGCATAAAATCATAATATTAAAGATTGCCTAAAGTGGTACTTTGAAATTATATTAAATGGAAGAGAAAATAATTCTAGGGTTAAGTGTTAACAAAGAGGATTTCACATAATGACAAGATTTTATCTTGCCATATGAAAAAGAGTTGTTGCTCAGAACAAATAGGAAGAGGGAAAGTTATAACAATCTGGAGCAAGCTCCTATGAGAATATGAGAGTCTAGAGTAGGAGGAAAGGGAAATAATATCTAGGGAAGGAGGAAAGGTAAGTCATATCAGGGGTGTGCCAATGATTTCTTTAGAGACAGTGAAGTTCACATTTCTCTTGCTGTTTTACAAAGGTAGAGAAAGAAGTGAGGATCTAAGGATTTGAAGAAAGGAAGAATAAAACATTTAAGAGAGTGAGGCACAGAGTTAGACACATGAATACAAAGGCATGAGTCAAAAAATAGAGATAGAAACCTAAGAACAAAAGTGAGATTAAAAAATTTGAATTTCTCAATGTAAAACGAATCCCTTAGAGGAAAGAATACATACTTTGATGCAGGCAATCATAGGCTTAATTGTGTGATCGTACCCAAGTTAATAAGCCTCTGAGCTTAAATTCACTCACATATGTAATGGTATTATAAAAACCTACCTTACAGAATCATAGTGAAGATAAAAATAAGTCAGGTAATTATAAGTGTATATATAATAAAACTGATTAAATCTAAATCCGTTTTGTAAATTATAAATTTTCTGGGTTTTATATTGTACTATATTTATGTGAGATATCAACATTAGTGTATACTTCTTTAAAACTACTTTTTTGTTTTTTTGAAGCATAGGGATTCGATTCATGGAGATTCTAAACCCTGGTGACAAATAGATTAGTATAATTTAAAATCCAAGCCATCTTATTTTGTTTAACAGTTGTATTAACAAACTCTATACAACTGAAAACAATGTTATTACAGTTTTTTTTACATCTTCCACCGAATTTCTGACTGTCTTGCTGCAGGATTCCAGCTTTGCCTCTTGGGTCGCTTTTAGAGAATCCAGGTATTATGACACTGAGAGGTATAATTATAGTTAAATAAAAGAATTGCCTACTGAGAAAATAAGGATAATTGTTCTCCAGAGATTAGCACTAGGGATGGTGGTAGAAGATGATGGTTGAAATTATAGGAAGAGAGATTTTAGCTATACTTATGTAAACCTTATCTCAAAATTTGAATTGAAAAACAAAAGGTAGTGCTGTTTGGCATGGTGAATAGGCATCACCAGGAATCTGGAAACCAAAATTGAAACACACCCTGTTTTTGCTCACTGATTATCTCCATTGTTTTGCATATGACCTATGCTTAGTAAGGGTGAAGAATAGTTATTAATAAAAGAATATATTCTAACGTAATAACAATGAATGAAATAATTTGTGTCAGAGATTCCTACAAGGAGAAGACAATGGCAGCTGGCAGCTTCAACAGTTTTATGTAACTGTGAAGTTTTATGAGACAACATAGGTGTGAATAATCCATGTGTAAAATCTGGAAACAGAAACTTGGGTTTCAAATCCTTCATACTAATAGCTTCATCAAGTTAGTCCTAGACTGAGTTTAAAATAGAGTTGTGTGACAAGGATGGAAATGCAACTGTCATAAAGGTAACAAAAATTAGATAACTTTTCCAAGACTAGCATTGCTTTTTTGTTCTTTGTCAGCGGTAAGTTTTTCAAGCCCATGGTGGGAAATGAAGCTTAAAGCAACACTCAAACAATGGTAGTGAAGCCAGTAGAATTTCCCTACATTAGAAGTATTCTGTTGGGTCTGGTTGAACAGTGCTTTCTCTCTTATACAGAAAATAAATTCTAACAGAGAACTAAAGATTGAAGTAAGATGAAACAGTAGAAACACTCAGATTCTTTTTCCAGGTCCTCATTTTTCAAAAAGAAGGACTTCATCTGGGGATATGAACAAGAAAGGAATCTCACCTCTGCCTCAAATGAATATTACATAAGCTGTCACTCCCTGATCGCAGGTAGAAATAGACATGAAAAATAACTGTGACAGGAATCAACTTGCCACAACCAACATCATTTAATAATCAACGTAACACTGAATTAATTCCTTCCTAAAGAGACCTAGCGACAAATGTGTTTACAGCATCACTAAAAGTCTTGACAAGGAACAGTCACTCCATAACAAACGTGACTTTTTTTTTTTTTACTGTAATAAAAGAATAATGTATGTTCTCTGTGAAAAAATATATATTACTAATATATTTTTTGTTTACCATAGGTAAAACCCATAGGTAGTCACAGTTATATCAAGATGGTCTACTATATTTGAAATTATTTTCCATAACTAACTTAATCTCTAGTTTCCTTTTTTTCTCACTATTTAGAATCTCTGGTGATTTTACCTGTGTTTCCCAGAGTCAAATTTTATTTTTTTTCTCACTGTGGTCCTCTACTGACAAGCATGTTATCATATTTAATGTTTACAATACTTCTGTGAAGTCATTACTCCTATTTAATGTATGTGGAAACAGAGACTCTGCTTAAGATCAAGTTGATGATAAATGGCAGAAACTTCCACTTCTGACCAAGGACTATTAGGGATCAGCTTTGCTTTCTTCTCTGAAGCACATAAAAAAATGGAAGAATATATAAACCTGACAGTTTTTACAACACTGTTTATCAGGCAAAAAAAGACATTGATCCCACTGAAATGGGAAGCAAACACAGTGAGCCTCTATCACCCCAGATTATTGCCTTGAAACAGTTTCATGAACACAGTGTATAGAGGAAGGATGCAGGCTGAGCTCAGCAGACTGGCTGAGGTGAACAGTAAGTAGGAAGACCAAGGCAGCTATAGTTCACAGTGCAGAGTACGAGAGAAGACAGGAGCTTCGTGTGAGAGAACTCCAGAGATTTGCAGGATTCATTTGAGAGAAGAATTCTCAAGTGAACACTCAAGTATTCAGCTGAATACTAATTAACAGACGTTTGTGAAGAAACAATTGGAAATTCGGAAAGATACAAGTAAGAGTATTGACAGAAACAGAATCTGTTTCTCAAATAGGGTTTGAAATAGTGCGTTTTCCATTTTTTTAAACTTTTATTTTAAATTCAGGGAGGCCTATGCAAGATATGCAGGTATGTTACATAGGTCAATGTTTGTCATGGGGTTTGTTGTACAGATTATTCCATCACTGAGGTATTAAGCCTAGTATCTGATAGTTATTTAATACTGCATTTTCCTATAAGCAACAGAGAAAAACACCACGACTCATGAGATATTGCATAGAATATCCAAAGGTGTCATATATCAATGTGGGTATATGCTAGGGCAACAATAAAAGAAAAATACACAGACTAGGTGGCTTAAACAACAAACATTTAATTTCTCACAGTCTGGAGGATACAATTCCATGATCAAGGTACCAGCAAACCTAGTTATTGGTGAGGGCTTTCCTCCTGGCTTGTAGGTGGCCACATTCTCACTATGTCCTCACCTGGCCTGGTCTCTTTATTTTCATGGAGAGAGAGATTTCTGATGACTCTTCTCCTTCTTTTCTTTTCTCTTTTCTTTCTTTCTTCTTTCTTTCTTTCCCTTTCTTTCTTTCTTTCTTTCTTTCTTTCTTTCTCTTTCTTTCTTTTTCTTTCTTTCTTTTTCTTCTTTGTTTCTTTCTTTTTCTTTTTTTCTTCTTTCTTTTTTCTTTCTTTTCTTCTTAATTTTCTTCTTCTCCTTCTTCTTTTTCCACCTCCTCCTCATCCTCTTCCTCCTCCTCTTTTTCCTCTTCCCCTTCCTCTTTTTCTCCTTCTTCTCTTTCTGCCATTTCCACTAATTTTATTTGATTACCTCTCCACCCTTAGGATCTTATCTAACCTTAATTACATCCCTAAAGGCCCTATCTTCAACTATAGGGCCATTGAGGATTAGAGCCTTTCTATAGACTGAACACTTTTGAGCCCCATCAAATTTATATTTTGAAATTTAATCCCTGATGTGATAGTGTTGGCAAATTTACCCTTTCGGAGGTGACTAGATCATGAAGGTGGAGCCCTAATGAATGAAATTAATTCTCTTATAAAAGGGGTCCCAAGGAGCTCTCTCACCCCATCCACCATGTGTAAGCACAGCAAGAAGACTTTTGTTTATGAGCCAGGAAGTGGGCCTTCACCGGATGGTAAATCAGCTGGCACCATAATTTTGGACTATCCAGCTTTCAGAGCTTTGGGAACTAAATTTCTGCTGTTTATAAGCGATCTAGCTTATGATATTTTGTGACATCAGCCTGACCAAGCTAAGACAGGCTTCAACATATGAAATGGGGTGGGGAGGTGACACAATTCAGCCCATAACACTGGAGAATATTTAACCTTAAACTGTGCAATGATCTGGACTCCTCTAGCCTTCTTTTCCTTTTAATGGTAGCATCATTTTACTGATTTAACCATTTATTTATTTTTATTTTTAAAATTTGTGTTTTTTTATGTCAAGAACTTTGCTTATTTATTTTTTAGACGAAGTGAGATAATCTTACTATTTATAGTTACATAGACATCTTAAAAGCAAAACCTGGAGGAATCAAAATGTTTTCAAGTAACATAATTGAATCCAAAAATAAAATTCAAGAATATTTCTAAAGATGCAAAAAATCCAGTACCCAATAAGATAAAATTAATAATGTCTGGCATCCAATAAAAATTCATCAGGCATGCAAAGGAACAGGAAAGCCTAACTTATGATGAAGAGATAAATCAGTCAAAACCTAGCCATTAAAGGGTAACATCAGTGAAAACAGTAGAGTAGGGAACGCCAAGGTTCCAGCCCTCTACAGAAACACCAAAAAAAAAAAAAAAAAAAAAAAAAAAAAAAAAAAAAAAAAAAAAAAAAAAAAAACGGAGTAAAAAATCTGAATTAACTTGAACTCTGGAAAATTGTCAAGTGCTTACAAAACCAAGCAAATGCTCAATTAAAACATAGGTGATTTAAACTTGATAAAGAACTTTATGCTGTTTTTATTTATACTTTTTCCCATTCTTCTCTCTTGGTTGGTGGCAAAATTTTGAAGATGGAAGCCCACATTCTTGAATGGGTCCTTAATTATCAAAGAATTATAATATAATTGTCTTCAAGGAATTATGTCTGTCTGTTTGGATGTGTCTGGAAGCTGCCTCCTGAAGAATGTAAGAGGCTTGCCTTTGTTTCACCTACCCTGCACATTTCTCAGAGTTGAAAAACAGCGACACAGATGGCATGCCTAGAAAACATTAAAAGGAAAATAAACAAGTCACTGCCATCTGGTCAAAAGATAAGAGTTATTTTCAAATAATAGTCACCCTGAAAGCCTGGGGAAAATAAGCTAAGAAATGAGATAATTTGGGAGATAAGAATTTTTAAATATCCTACCTATACCATTGAATCTAAGAAGCCAAACATACCTATCATGTGATGTATGCTCAGAAAATACCTGATAAGACAAATCACTTCACTTTTTCTGTTATCAAGATTCTCTGTCCTTTGCCTTTTAAGATTTTGATTATAATATGTCTTTGTGTGTATTTCTTTGCATTTATCTTACTTAGAGATCATTGAGCGTCTTGGATGTGTTTATATATATATATATATATTTTTTTTCCATTTATTTATTTTATTGCATTTTAGGTTTTGGGGTACATGTGAAGAACATGCAAGATTGTTGCATAGGTACACACGTGGCAGTGTGATTTGCTGCCTTCCTCCCCATCACCTACATCTGGCATCTCTCCCCTTGCTATCTCTCCCCAACTCCCCTCCCATATCAAATTTGATGAGTTTCGAGTCATTATTTCGTTAAAAATTCTTACCTCCTTGCTTCCCTTTTCTCTCCCTCTTCTTTTCATCTCAGACCCCTACTGTCTCCATTTCTTTTATTTCTTAGTCTGTTTCCTTTTTTTTTTTTTTTTTAAGGTTATGAACACATTTGATTTAAAGTATTTGTCTACTGAGTCCAGTGTGTGGGTTTCCTTAGGGACAGTTGGATTAATTTATTTTTTCCCATGTTGGGCCATACTTTCTTGTTTTTTGTTTTGTTTTGTTTTGTATGTCCATAATTTTGTTCAAACAATGACAACAAAAATTTTAAAAGTAAATAAATTGAACATCTATATTAAAAAATAATGTTTTCGCATTAAAGGACACTAACAAGAAACTGAAAAGACAACCTAAATATTGGGAGAAAATATTTGCAAATCATATATCTGATAAAAGTTTGGAACTCAAAATTATATAAAGAACACTGCAACAACAACAAACTGGTTAAAAATAGGCAAAGGACTTGATTAAAGATTTATCCAAAGGTACACAAAAGACCTATAAGCACAAATAAAAATGCTTGACATCATTAGTCATTAGAGAAATGCAAATCAAAACCACAATCTGATACCAGTTTATATTCACTAGGTTTGCTGTAAATTATACAATGGAAAATAAGTGTTGGAGAGGATTTTGAGGAATTGGAGCCTGTATACATTGCTCTAAGAATGTGAAATGGTACAGTGACTGGGGAAAAGTGTTTGACAGGTCCTCAAAAAGTTGAACATAGAATTTTCATATGACCCAGAGATTCCACTCCTAAGTACATATCAAAAACAATTGAAAACAGGTATTCCAAGAAATACACAAAATTCATATTAGTCCTGTTTGACATAGAAAAATTAAAGATGGAAACAACCCCAATGTCCATCATCAGCTGAATGGATAAACAAGATGTGATATATCCATACAATGGAATATTGTTTAGCCATAACTAGGAATGAAGAACTTACACATGGTACAACACAGATAAATGTGAAAATTATGCCAAGTGAAAGAAGACAAACACAAAATGCAATGCATTATATTATTCCATTTATATAAAAAATTCACTAGGTAAATTTGTCGAGTCAGAAACAGATTAGTGGTGTCAGATGCGCAGGCTAGGGTAAATGATTAGTGACTGCTTAATGAGTATGTGGATTTGGGGGGATTGATGAAAAGATTTTGGAACCAGTTATAGATGATTGTTGCACCGTATTATAAATGTACTAAATACCATGGAACTTTAAGATAGTTAATTTTATGTTATGTAAATTTCATCCCTTTAAATATGTTAATTTAAAATAGTTAATTTTATGTTATGTAAATTTCAGCTCAATAAAAATTTTATTAATGGTATCCATATTAGAATTAGCAGATGGGAACATTAAAATATTTATTAAGTAGAAGTTTGAAAAATATAAACAAGTCAAATTTTAACTTTATAGATGCAAACTAAGATGTTTGATATAAAAAGTACTGTCTGTGATTAACAGCATATTAGATTTTGCAAATGAACAGATTAGTAAACTAGAAAGCATAGCAATGGAAATCATCCCAAATGAAACATAAAGAGAAACGAAAATCAAAATATATAAGCAGAGATAATAGTGAGTTGTGGAACAATGATTATAAACGTAATCAGAGTCTTTGAAAGACAAGAGACCAAAATAAACTAAAATATAAAAGAAAAAGAACAAAGGAAGACATTTTAAAAAGGCAATGAAAGAGAAGAGACAGACAAAAATTGAATAAATAACTAATGAAGATTCTCTGAGTCCAAGAAACTCTATGAACCCAAAGCACAAGAAGAAAAGAAAACTATAAAAAGTCATATCGTGGCTAAATTGCTCAAACCCAGTAAATAAAAAGCAGCAAGAAAAAAAAGACATGAATAGAAGAACAAAAATAAAGATAATAGGAGATTTTCTTTTAGAAACAATGCAAGTAAAAAGACAATGACACAGCCTTTTCTCTCTTTTTTTGTATAAATTTTAGGGGTAAAAGAGCGCAATTTTGTTATCTGCATTTATTGCAAAGTGGTGCGGTCTTGGCTTTTGTAAAGACCATCTGTATAGTGTTGAAAAAAAAGAAGCTATCAACCCAAAATTCTGTTTCCGTAAACAATCCCTCAATAATGAAGGTGAATAAAAGTTTAACAGGCATACAAATGCTAAAAAGTTTATTACCAGCAGACTTACATTTAAAGGCAGTACTTTAGTTAGGGAATAATGATAGCAAATAAAACTCTAAGTATAAATAAAATAATAAAGAGCACCAGAAATGGTAATCACTCCATTAAATAGATAAAATTTTAAAATTTTATTTAAATCCCTTTACAACATAATTTACTATTTGAACAAAATTAATAACACTACATTGTGAGGATTACAATATATCGCTAAGAAACATGTGGCAATAATAGCACAAAGATCAGTACAGGAGACATGAATGCAAACTATGATAAGCTTTTTTTTTTTTTTTTTTGAGATGGAATCTCCTTTTGTCGCCCAGGCTGGAGTGCCATGGCCAGTGGCATGATCTCAGCTCACTGCAACCTCTGCCTCCTGGGTTCAAGCAACTCTCCTGCCGCAGTCTCCCAAGTAGCTGGGATTACAGGTGCACAGAACCATGCCCGGCTAATTTTTTGTGATTTTAGTAGAGATAGGGTTTCACCATGCTGGCCAGGCTGGTCTCGAACTTCTGACCTCGTGATCCACATGCCTCCGCCTCCCAAAGTGCTGGGATTACAGGGATGAGCCGCTGTGCCCAGCCTATGATAAGTTTTTTATGCTATATGTGAAATATATATTACTATCTTAATATAGACTCTGATAAATAAGATAATAAATCGTAAATTGTTCACTTAAACCCATATTTGAGTACCAACCCTGTTCTTCCTGTTTTATTGCCACTGTATTAGGGTTAGTGCTAAATTTTGGAGCCACCCTATCTCCGGTTATACCACGCTTTTTTTCTCTGATTAAGAGTAACCCAGAGTTTCTAGGTTGCCACTTATCTGCTCAGGCACTCAGTAGGAATTACACTGTTTTCTTTGTCCTTAGCTTAATGGGGGTGGGGGAGGGGCTCTGAACAACTATTTCCTGCTGTCCATGACTAATCAAACTATGCAGAAAAATCAACCTACACAAAAGCCAATTTCAATGTCCAATGTGTAGAAAGAAAAGGAGGAAAAGCAATAACCCTTTCCATCCATTAAAACAGTGGACTCGCCGGGCGCAGTGGCTGACGCCTGTAATCCCAGCATTTTGGGAGGCCGAGGTGGGCAGATCACGAGGTCAGGATATCGAGACCATCCTGGCCAACATGGTGAAACCCTGTCTCTACCAAAAAATGGAAAAATTAGCTGGGCGTGGTGGCAGGCGCCTGTAGTCCCAGCTACTTGGGAGGATCAGGCAGAATTGCTTGAACCCGGGAGGCGGAGGTTGCAGTGAGCCGAGATCGCGCCACTGCACTCCAGCCTGGTGCCTGGCAACAGAACAAGACTCTGCCTCAAAAACAAAAACAAAAACAAAAAACAACAAAAAGAACTGTGGACTCACCTGTGATACGCCTCGACGGGCTTTTGCCTTTTTTCCAACGTAATGATTCTTTAGTACCAGAATGGTTGAAGTGATGCCAGGGGAATATAGAACACCTAATATGGTTCTTTACAAGGTTATTGGTACTCTGCTTTTAATCTCCGATTTTTACAGCATGTACTAAATGTTACTGACACTGGAATGGCAGAATAAGAAATGCAAAATAGCATTATTTTCATTATACCCTTTACTTTATGTAAAAGATTCCCTTAGTAGGCCTGAAGGCACAACAATGCATTTAAATTAAAATAAAAAATAGAAGCTGGTGTGTCAAATTAGAATGCCACTTTTTGCCTGTGTCTGCTAATTTATTTCTGTGCTTTTTTGTTGGCTTGTTTGGCCCACCTCCTCTATTAAACTACAGTTTAGCTTCAAAATTAATAAGACACAGGCACTAAACGTATGCTTAAATGTCTACATAAATGTTATTCTTGAAAGACTAATATCATCTATTGATTTTATTTTCTAAGTTAGCCTTGACAGATTTAACAATGGACAAATGACTGGTTTCCAGAAATCCTATTTATTTTCTGTGTGTTTGACTATAAAAACTTTTGTTTTCTGCTGATAATAAAATATATCTATAGTAAGTACCTATGTAGAGGTTAAGCTAGAGTTTTCAGCTTAGGAAATATCTTATAAACTAATTGTATTATAGTTACCATGAAAACCAGTGAAATGAAAAACATTATAAAATGATTTTCATTGCTTTTATTTTATTGATATATATTAATAGCAGTTTTACATATTTTGAGGGGTATATATTGTATTTTAAAACCTGTAGAGAATATATAATGATTAAATCAGGGTAATTTGAATATCCATTATTTCATTTAATTGCTTTCATTCATTTATTTATTGATTTTTTTAAATTTCAACTTTTAGAGACATGGGGTACATGTGTAGGTTTGTTACATGAGAATACTGCATGATGCTGAGGTTTGAGGTATGGATCCTGTCACGTAGGTAATTAGCATGATACTCAATAGGGAGTTTTTAACCCATTCTCCCTCCTCTCCTCCCCCTTCTAATAATCTGTAGTGGCTGTTGATCCCGTGTTTATGAGCATGTGTGTTCAATGTTTAGCGCACTAAGGGAGAACGTGCAGGATTTGGTTTTCTGTTCCTACATTAACTTGCTTAGAATGAAAGCCTCCAGTTGCTTCCATGCTACTGCAAAGGACATGATTTCATTCTTTTTTATGGCTGTGTAGTGTTCCGTGGTGTATATGTACCACATGCTCTTTATCCAGTCTACCACTGATAGGCACCTGGGTTGACTCTATGTCTGCTTTTGTGAATGGTGCAGTGATAAATATATGAGTGTCTTTTTGGTAGAATGATTTATTTTCCTTTTGGTATATAGCCAGTAATGGGATTGCTGCATCAAATGATAGCTCTCTTTTAAGTTGTTTGAGAAGTCTCCCAACTACTTTCCATAGTGGCTGGACCAGTTTACATTCCTACCAACAGTGTATGTGTGTTCTCTTTTCTCCACAGCCTCACCAACGTCTGTTGTTTCTCAACATTTTAATAATTGCCATTCTGAATAGGGTAAGATGGTATCTCATTGTCGTTTTGATTGCATTTCTCTAAGGATTCGTGATATAGAGCATGTTTCCCATATCTTTTTTGGCTGCTTGTATGTCTTTTTTTGAGAAATGTTTGTCCATGTCTTTTGTTCATTTTTAATGGGGTTCAAGGAGAACTATAAAACACTGCTGAAAGAAATCAGAGACATATGTACCCCAGAACTTAAAGTATAATATTAATAAAAAAAAAAGAAATCAGAGACAATAAAAATAGATGGAAAAACACACCATGTCCATGGATTGGAAGAATCAGTATAAAAAAATGGCCATACCATATAAAGCAATTTACAGATTCAACATAATTCCTATCAAACTACCAGTGCCATTCTTCAAATAATTACAAGAAAAAAAACTATTCTAAAATTTACATGGAGCTGAAAATGAGCCCAAATAGCCAAAATAATATTAAGAAAAATGAACAAAGAAAGCTGGAGGAATCACACTATTTGACTTCAAACTATAAGGCTACAGCAACCAAAATAGCATGGTACTGGTACAAAAACAGACACATAGACCAATGGAACAGAATAGAGTCCAGAATAAAAAAAAAAGAAAGAAAGAAAAGAAAAGAAACAAAGCTTCACACCCAAAACCACCTGATGTTCAACAAGGTCGAGAAAAGCAAGCAGTGGTGAAAGGGCTCCTTATTCAATAAATGGTGCTGGGATAACCTGCTAGCCATATTCAGAAGATTGAAACTGGGCCCTTCCTTTCGTCATACACAAAAGTTAACTCAAAAGGGATCAAAGAATTAAATATAACACCTCAAACTATAAAAAGCCTAGAACACAACCTAGAAAACATTCTTCTTGGCATTGACCTTGGTAAATAATTTTTGGATAAGTCCCCAAAAGCAAGTGCAAGAAAAAAAAATAGGCAAGTGTGACCTAATTCAACTGAAGAGCTTCTGCACAGCAAAAGATACTATCAACAGAGTAAACAGACAACCTACAGAATGGGAGAACATATTGTCATACTATGCATCTGACAGAAGCCTAATATCTAGAATCTATAAGAAACGTCAGCAAATCATCAAACAAAAAAACATACCAAATAATCTCATTAATTGATTTTAAAGTACACTTAAAACCAGGCTCAAACTTAGAAATATTAATCTCTGCCAATAAATTAAATATATCGTTCCAAGCTTAGATGGGGTGGGATCTGGCACCCGAGATACAAGTTGAATGAAAATTAAAATGCTATGATGTTAGCTGAGGTTTTCTCAATTACATTAACACATTGATATTATTAAAAGGAAAACTTTAGACAAATTAAATTTAACAGAGTTTAATTAAGCAAAGAATGATTCACAAGTAGGGCACTCCCCTGAACCAGAATAGGTTCCGAGAGACTCCAGTGCTATCACGTGTTTGGAGAGAATTTACGGACAGAGAAAGGGAAGTTACTTACAGAAAACTGAAGTGAGGTAAAAATTAAACTGGACTGATTTTGGCATGGCGTTTGCCTTACTTGAACATGGTGTGAACAGTTGGCCACCTTGAACTGGTTGAAATATGATGATTGGTAAAAGAATAGATTACAGTCTGCATATACATCTAGTTAGCTTACAGTTCACTATTTGTGGAGAAACTTTTATGCCAAACTTACAAGGAGGTGGCTTTAAGTTAAACCTAATTTAATGGTACTGAAATATAATAATATATTGAAGGATGTTGAAGCACGTATCTCACTGCTAGTGAAAAATATTGGATAGTTGAAATTTCATCACAGTTCTACATTTTTATGAAAAAATTACATTCTTCATTATACTTTTTTGAATATTAATTATTCATTACATCTATTTGTATGCCATCATATATCAATCTAAATTCTAATCAGCTCGGAGTTTAAATGTGAAGCAGTATGAAATCGAACTTGAAACTTTCAGCATTCTTTTTATTCTTTTTAATAAACATTGGGTTAAACTAGGACATCTGTTTTAGAATTCAATGAAAACAATTTTAAAAAGAAAGACTGTAACTTACACTGGATTCTCCTTCCAACACACTAAATTCCAAAGCACATACATTCTGAAATGTAAACCTCTTGTGTTTTTAATATGCAAATATTTCAAGTTTCAAATTTCAAGATATCACTGTCAGCCATTCTTTATTATATCTATACAGAATTATTTTTCAGATTTTGAGCATGACCTACAGTAAGAAATACTTAATACATAATGATTTTTCACACAGATACGTTTATTTTTTTAAATGGAAAAAATTATAAATGATTCCCTTGCAATGGCCAAGAACTTTGATATTTTCTTCTACTCCACGCTATTAATGGATCTTGCAGTTGAAAAGCTCATTTAATAAATAGTGTTGGAAATAGGCTAGACTAAATATACTAGGGAATGAAATGTATGAAGACAAATATTATCGTTGTCTGCTACGGAGGAAATTCTACATGTTCTCACTAAATCATTGATAAAATTGCACCCTCTTAATTCATTGTTTCACCAATTGCTGTGAAATATGGCCTGAAATATATTTTCATTGAAACGGACTTATTTCTCAGTGGTTTGAAAATAAAGCAAGTATATACTGAGGACTTCCATTACAACTTTACAACTGTGTTTGTGCTAACTATCTAATGTCACTTGGAAAATTGCACTAAAACAAGATAGTTGTTGAGAGTTTTAAATGTCTGGCTATTTTCATGTGCTTTATATGAGATCACTAAACCCTGTGTCTAGGAGTAATTCCCTGTGAGTTAGAGGCTGGGTCAAAAGTTGTTGTTTGTTTGCTTGTTTTTATGAGAAATGGTTTCACTCACATCACCCAGGCTGGAGTGCAGTGGGGAAATGTTGGCTCACTGCAACCTCCGCCTCCCAGGCTAGTGTGTATTCCACCAGGCCCAGCTAATTTTTATATTTTTTGTAGAGTTGGGGTATCACCATGGTGTCTAGGCTGGTCTAAAACTCTTAAGCTCAAGTGATCCTCCTGCCTAAGCCTCCCAAAATGCCATGACTACGGGTGCGAGCCACTGCACCCAGCCTGAGTCAAAAGTTATAAGAAAGCCACTATACTTAATATTTCAGAAGAAGTCATAAATTGAGTGAAATTGTTAAAATGAGTTTTTATATGCCCTCTGCACATGCAACTCTTATGGATTACTATATTGGCCATCATCTATCTATTATCTATCTAACGATCTATCTATCTATCTATCTACCTATCTTTCTTTCTTTCTTTCTTTCTATATCAGGTAACCCCCCTTTTCACTCACAACAAATAATATAAATCTTTAAAAAATGTATTTCAATTACTTCAGATTGTTAGACATTTTAAACAAATTGTAATTGAAAGACCTCTTGCAAAATTTCTATATCATCCAGATTCACATTCTTGCGTGTGTGTGTGTGTGTGAGATTATAATGCATACAGTATTTAATTGTGATACTTTACTTCTTGTAACAAGCAATATGAACTTGAAGCACTCTTTTCTCATGATAACCCCCAGCCATTTCAATTACTTTTTAGATTTTTACACTTTTCATTTTCTTTCTTTTGTTTTAAGGGGAATAAAAAGTGTTACTGAGGGATAGGAAGAGAAATGGAGTCAAACTTATAGAGGGTTCATATAAACTTTTATAGCAATATCAGTTAAAGTTTGTTAGAGGGAACTATAGATAGAAATGCTATTTTGGGATTGTTGAGTAATTCATTAATTCATACTCCCATCCTGGTAAACTCAGCTAAACACTGATTATCACTAATATGCTCTTTATCACCATGGCCCTTATTAATGCTCATGATCACCAATCATAGACTGATCAGCTCTGGAGTGTTAGAAAGCAAATGAAACATTCTTGTTTTGTGATGCGTTGAAGCACAAAAGGATATTGATCTCTTGCCATGTTACATTGTTGATTCATGTCTAGTCTGTGATTCAAAACCATTCTTCACTTTCTTGCAGAATAATTTTTGGTAGATATTTCCTCCTAACCAAAACTTTTTATGTGTTTTATTAATGGTTCTCAAGTGTAGTCCTTTTTACTTCTTTTCATGTAACTTGCCTGTCCTCTGTACTTAATACAAAATTAACATTTATGTGCAAAAAAGGCTGTATTCACCCACAGAAAAGTACTCGTGTCAGAAAGTTTTGGAGTTAACAAATGACTGAGCAGGCTTTTTAAACTTCAACTCTTCAAAGCACTATTCTTGGTGTTGTGAAGAATCAGTGCTAAGACATAGGTGTTTCCCTCAAGGTGCTCATAGTCTACCTTAGCTATGGGTTCAGGTGCTAGCTCTACAATTTCCTATTTGAATACAGTTGTATTCTTCAAACTGTTTGTTGTGAGTCAATTATACTTTTGCAAGTCAATTTAGTGGGTTATGATCAACGTAAAAAAATACCAGGACATAAATGGATAGAATAAGATATAATAGAAAAAAAAAACTGAGTTCATTGCATGCAGGAACAGTAAATTTCCTTTGTGAAACATTCATCTCATATATAAAGTATATGAATATGCATATTGGATAATGAAATAAAATGTATTTTGTACTTTCCATTGTAATCACATTAAGCTACATGCCAACCTGAGTGTCCTAATCAAGGGAGGTGTCCATGAATGGACAAATGGATAAAGGAAATGTGGTATATATACACAATGAAATACTGTTAGACCTAAAAAAAGAATATGATCATATAATTTGCAGCAACATTAATGGAACTGGAGCTCATTAATTTAAATGAAATAAGCTAGGCACAGAAAGACAGATAGTGCATGTTCTCACTCATATGTGGGGGCTACAAAAGTTGATCTCATGGAGGTAGAGAGTAGAATGGTGGTTACCAGAGGCTGAGAAGGATAAGGGTTCCAGGATGATGAAGAGAGTTTAGTTAATGGATGCAAGCACAGTCAGAGAGAAGGAATAAGTTCTAGTGTTTAATAGCACAGTAAACTATAGTTAACAACAATATATTGTATATTTCAAAACAGCTAGAAAATAATATTTGAAATATTCCCAATACAAAGAAATAATAAATGTTTGAGGTGATAGCTATCCCAAATACCCTGACATGATCATTACACATTATATGCATACATCAAAATATCACATTTAATCCATAAATATGTACAGATATTATACATCATTTTTTAAAAAGAATTAAAAGTGTGAGAAATGCTGATTTGAACTGTATTTTCTCTCTTAGAGCTTCTGGTCTCTTTATAAAATAAATAAAAATAACAGCAAATAATATGCTGTTTTGCCTACTTTGGTAAGCCTTTTTGTAGAATAATTCATTTAATTTTCACAATAACAAAAAGATACACATTTTACATGATTTGTATAAATTGCCAAGGCTGAATTTAAAAATCGATAGGAGCAAGATTGGAAATAAGGTTGACTACATAAATGGAAGACCAAACATACAGAACTGATATAAAGGATAAATGATATGAAAAGTGTTAAATACTGTACAAATATAAAACATTATTTAGACAAGAGAAGTACAAATTCAGTTTTCATCATAATATAAAGTTAACATGATTTAACCCAATGAAAAATGTCAATACTTATAAAACAATTTTTACATGTTATTTCACCTAGTTTTTAAATTTTAATTTGTTAAAGTATTTTGCACATATCTAATTTTTTTATTATAATATCCTAACTTTAAGGGAGTCTAGATAATTCACAGCATTCAGTCACTTTTAAAGTAGATTGATTTTTTTTAAAGAATCTCTATTGGATATAGTATAGGCAAATATAACCAATGAACTTCCAAAATTTCCACATATTAACTACCTTTATATTTTGAGTCTCATAGAACTAATATGGCATATTTGAAAAATTATAGATGACTAATTCTCTATATAAAATTATTTCCACAAGTAATTATATTTTAGATGTATTTTAAATAGCCTGTATTTATCTCACTGAAGTTCAAGAATGCATGTCAAAAGTGAAGGAAATCCTTTTCATTCCTGAACTGACTTACAGTAATAAGAAACTACAAGTGGATTTAGAAGTTGAAATTTAATGATACATTTTACATTTAGGTGAATATGGCTTAAAAAAGAATGGATACCAATTTCTTTAGAATGAACACACGAAGATATTCAAAATATGTTATGCTCCCCCAAACAAGGTATAACGATATTGATTAAAATAACTTTACAGTCACAAATATCAATGTAATTAGATTATTTATATAGTAAGTTTTTTTAAGTAGCTGATCATTTTAACTCTTTGTCATGCAAACCTTTATTTTAAGCTTATAAGCATAGATTCTTATCAGTTTTCCCTAAGTCTTTACACTTGCCATAATTCATATATTTTCTTTGCAGGAGGTTCCCTATGAAGTTTGTCTACATTTTAATGCATGGTGTGCAAGAAGAAAAGCATAATATGAAATACATTTGTAAATTATAAGTTTGTCATTCATTTAAATATCACTATATCCTGTACTAGGTGACAAAACTTTTGATAAATCTTTTTGAGTGGTTAGGATCGTAACAAAATTACTTCAAAATAATTTTACATGATAGGCAGTAAATAAATCTACTAGATTCTAAGTTTTAAAAAAATAGCATCACTGGACTTCTTTCTTTTGACTTGACAAGTAATGAAAAGACCTTCATTAGGAGATACTTTCACAGAATTTGATAAATAACTTAAAGACAACTTAAAAACTATAAGACTGTAAGATACATAAGGAGAAAATGAAGATCACTGTCATTTGCCAAATGCATAACATATTCATCTAATTCTCCTGTGGAAGTTTCAACTTTTCATAAAGGAGGTTTACATACTTTCAAGTGTTTCCTCAAAGTGTCTCCACAAAGGATCTGCATCAGATTCATCTTCAACTCTTACTGTAAAAAATGAGGTTTTTAAACCCCGACTTGAGTCCTACTAAGTCAGACTCTGTTAGAATATAGGATCTGTAATTATAATCATCTTCTGGTGTTAAATTTATTTATAGGAATCTAAGAAATGTGCATTTTACTCTAGAGCAGAATTCAATCCCTGAGTGGATTTATGTAGAGCAGCATTCTGCCCACTAGAGAGAGTTTTGGAAATTTTTAGGAAAAATTTGGTTATCATAATCATTGGGGTGCACTATGACTGGCATTGAGATGGACAGAGCAGGAAAGTCCTGCACTGTTCATAACCATTGCACAGTCTCACAACTTTTGATTGTTATACTTGGCATTCATAAAAGTGAAAACAGTTGTGATGATTAATATTAGGTGTCTACTTGATTGGATTGAAGGATGCCTAGATAGCTGGTAAAGTATTGTTTCTGGGTGGTCTGTGAGGGTGTTGCCAGAAGAGATTGACATTTGAGTCAGTAGACTGGGAGAGCAAGACCCACCTTCATTGTGGGTGGGCACGATCCAATCAGCTGCCAGTGCGGCAACAAAAAGCAGATGGAAGAAGGTGAGATGAGTTGGTTTGCTGAGTCTTCTTTCTGGCTTTCATTTTTCTCCTGTGCTGGATGCTTCCTCCTGCTCCTCCTGCCTTCAGACATCAGACTCCAGGTTCTTCAGCCTTTGTATTCTTGGACTCACACCAGTAGTTTCCAGGGGCTCTTGGGCCTTCAGTCACAGACTGAAGGCTGCACTGTTGGTTTCCCTGCTTTTGAGGCTTTTGGACTTGGATTGAGCCACTACTGGCTTCTTCCCCAGCTTGCAGATGGTCTATCCTGGGACTTCGCCTTGTCACTGTGTGAGCCCATTCTCCCTGCTAAATTCCCTTTTATGTATACATATATTCTATTAGTTCTGTCACTCTGGAGAACGATGACTAATACAACCATATTTATAGTCATTGGATAACAGAGCTCACTTCGGTTTTTTGACATAAGCAGCATGTTTTTGCAAGGTTCTAATACACTAGGTTTTTATTTTAGAATCACTACTATATAAATTTAAAGAAGGCTGTATATTGTTTGGTTTAGAATTTTATCAAGTTGTCTGCTATTTTTGAAACTGCCTCAGTCGTTGTAATGCTGCCCACATATTTGATTTGTCAATACAAGACTCCTCTCTCAGGCTGCATTTGTAACTGTTGCATTTGTGGTGATTCCATGTATATGTGAAAGCCTGTAAGTGCCTCATTAGATCTTCTGGTGTAATCAGGCATGAGCATCAACATACTAAAATACATATCATTAATATTATAAGTTACTTTCCTCTTATTTATCGTTAATATTATAGTTAAAGCTTTTTAACTTCTAATTTATTTTTTGAATTAAGGATTGTAAAGGAAATATTAGAAAATGTTTTCATAAAAAGGTCATATTAGGTGTGACACAGATAAGAAACATTGAGAAAGAATTATCCAAGACCATTCTAGGCCAGAACATTTTGTGAGATAATTTTTAAAACTTCCTTCTAGAAAGGAATTTCGATTCCTGTTACAATGCTCGAGTATCTTTCTGTTACCCTTAAATGAGATTAAGAATTCATAAGGCCCAAGATTACCCAACTTACTGGCCTATAGATTTATTGTTCTTATATTTAACCAAATGCTTAAATCTCCTCAATCAGGGGTGATGAGATTTGGCTGTGTCCCCACCCAAATCTCATCTTGAACAGCATTTTCCATAATCCCCACGTATCATGATAGGGACCTGATGGGAGGTAATTGAATCATTGAGACAGTTACCTCCATACTGTTCTCATGATAGTGAGTGAGTTCTCACAAGATCTGATGGGTTTATAGGGGGCTTCCCCCGCCTTTGCTCTGCAATTCTTGCTGCTGCTGTGCAAAGAGGGACGTGTTTGCTTCCTGTTCCACCATGACTGTAAGTTTACTGAGCCCTCCCTAGTCCTGTGGAACTGTGAGTCAATTAAGCCTCTATCCTTTATGAATTGTCCAGTCTCCGGTATGTCTTTATTAGCAGTGTGAGAACACACTAATACAAGGGGTGATTTTGTCCCCCAAGGAAAATTTGACCATATCTGGAAATAGTTTTAGTGGTGCTACTGGCATTTTATGGGTAGAGGCTAAGGAATCTGTTAATATATTAGGTTGGTGCACAAGATGCCCCCCCCCAAGCAAAACAAAGAATTATCTATTACAAAATGTCAAAATGCCAAGGCTAAACTTTCTACTTTAGACAGTCACTTTTTTGGTAATATGTTCATCCCAAAAGGGAATTTTTGAAACAGTCCTCTCCGAGACCTCTTCCCTTAGTGCTGGGTTGAAACAAATTTGACACAAGCTTATACAGAATGTAGTTGAAAAGCTGTTTTTTTCCCTTTTATGCTATTTAAAGTAACTAGCCTTGAGGAATCTAAATAAAAAGACAAGATAAAATATGTTATAGAGTTATAAACTTTCTAGTTATATCTATGACCTTAACTTATTTTTTAATGTACAGTGAGAGGTAAGAAACCATCATAAAATATTTGTAAATTGTGCCAGGGCTTTAAGGAAGTTAATAAACAGGAAATTATACTAAGCTATGTTAGAAAAGAAAATTAAGCATAGGAAGAGATAGAAATAAAGAGGTAAATATTTAGAAAATACTGAGCAGGAGAAATTGTTTAAATTTCTAACCAAGTGTATATGAGTGGATTTGAAAATAATGCTAATAGTCTAGGTTTTTCATTGGCAATAAAAGTGGTAAAAAGTTAAAAAAGGAAGATTTGGCATAATCTTTAATTAAATTTAAACTAAATTTCTACACTTCGTATGGAACTAAAATAGAGCTTAAATAGCCAAAGCTGTCCTAAGCATAAGAACAAGGTGGAGGCATCACATTACGTTACCTCACGTTATACTACAAAGCTACAGTGACCAAAACAGCATGGTACTGGTATAAAAATAGACACATACTTCAGTAGAACAGAAGAAGGAACCCAGAAATAAAGCAACATATTTATAGTCAAATAATCTTTGACAAAGTCAATAAAAACTCATGCAGGGGAAAGCACATCCTTTTCAATAAATGGTGCTGGGTAAATTGACTATCTGCAGAAGAATCAAGCTGGATACCAATTTCTCACCATATATAAAAAATTACTCAAAATGGATTTAAGACTTATATGTAAGACCTGAAACTATAAAAATGCTGGAAGAAAATCTAGGAAAAATTCTTGTGGACATTGGTCTAGGCCAGTGATTCATGACCAAGACCTCAAAGCACAAGCAACAACGAAAAATAGACAAAGAGGACTTAAATGAAAAAAGCTTCCTAACAACAAAATAAATAACAAACAGAGTGAACATACAACCTACAGAATGGGAGAAAATATTTGCAAACTATGTATACCGCAGGGGACTGACAATCCCTAATTTACAAGGAACTCAACTCAATAACAACAACAAACAAATATCCTCATTATAAAGCAAGCAAATGGCATTAATTGATATTTTTCAAAAGAAGATATGCAAATGGACGTCAAACATATGCAAAAGTGATAAACATTACTGCTCATCAGAGAAATGAAAACTAAAACCACAATGAGAAATTATCTTACCTCAGTCAGAATGGTTGTTATTAAAAATGTTCAAATATAATAGATGATTGTGAGACTGCAGAGAAAAAGAAACACTTGACAGTGTTGGTGGAAATATAAATTAGTATAACCTCTATGGAAAACCTCTATGGAGAGTTCTCAAATAACTAAAAAATTAACTACCATTTCACCTAACAATCCCACTACTGGGTATAAAGCCAAAGGAAAAGAAATTATGATATTAAAAAAACCCTGTATTCATATGTTTCTTGAAGCACGATTTACAATAAAAAAGATATGGAATCAACCCAAGTGTCCATCAACAGAAGAATGGACAAAGAGAATGTTCTGTACATCGGTGTGCATGCACATACACGCATGCTTGCGCGTGCACAGACACACACACACTGGAATACTACTCAGGCATAGAAAAAGAATGAAATCATGTATTCTGCAGCAACTGGATGTAACTGAAGGTTATTATCTCATGTGAAACAATTCAGAAACAGTAAGTCAAATACTGCATGTGCTCACTTAAAGTGGAAGCTAAATAATGTGTACATATGGACATAGAGGATGGAATAATAGATATTGCAGACTTGCAAGGGAGGCGGAGGGAGGAGGTGAGAGATGAGAAACCGCTGAATGGATATAATGCACATTATTCAGGTGATGGGTATACTAAAAAGCCAGACTTCACCACTATGCAATATACCCATCTAACTCTATGTACCCACAAAAATTAAAAATTAAAAGCTAAAAAACTCTACTTGTCCCACTTAACTTTATACCAATGTTAGGTGATTAGTTATCCGAAATAACAGAAAGCCCAAAAATAAGTCCAAGTATTTATGGCCAATTGCTTTTCCACAAAGGCATCAATAACACACAAGAGGGAAAGAACAGTCTCTTTAATAAATTGTGTTGGGAATACTAGAAAGCCACATCTAGAAGAATGAAATTGGACCCTTATCTATACAAAACCCAACTCAAAATGGACACAAGACTTAAACGTAAGACCTGAAATTCTAAAGCTAGTAGAAGAAAACATAGGGCAAAACTCCACAATATTAGTCTGGAAATGATTTATTGGGCAGGACTTGAAAAGCACAGTTAACACAAAACAGATAATTTGATGGCCTCAAACTAATAAGCTTTTGTCCAGAAAAGATAACATAATGAAGTGACCACCAATACATTAGATGAAAATATTTGCCAACCATATGTCTGATAAGGGGCTGATATCCAAAATATATAAGGAACTCAAACAACTTAATATATCAACAAAACAAATAACAAAATTTAAAATTGGAAAACAATCTGAACAGATATTTATTGAATGAAAAGATAAGAATAGGTTACAGATACCTGAAAAAGTGCTCAGCATCTCTAATTGTCAAGGAAATGCAAATTAGAACCACAATATCACCTCGTATTTGTTAAAATGGCTATTATCAAAAGATAAATGATAGCACACGTTGGTGAGAATGTAGATAAAAGGGAACCCTTGTGCTCTTTTAGTGGAAATGTCAAGTAAGCACAACCATTTTGGAAAATAGTATGGAGGTTTCTCAAAAAGCTGAAAATAGAATTACTATATGTACCCAGAATCCCGCTTCTGTGTATGCATCCAATGTAATTGAAATCCATATGTCAAAAAGATGTCTGTATTCCCATGTTCATTGCAGTATTATTCTCAGAAGTCAGGTTATGGAAGCAACTTAAGTGTCCATCAGTGAATGAATTGAGTAAAAAACATGGTAAATGTAAACAATGGAATACTATCCAGCCTTTAAAAATAAAGTAATTCTGTCATCTGCAACAATATGGATGGAACTGGAAGACATTATGCTAAGTGAAATATGACAGGCACAGAAAGAAAAATACTGTATGACCTCATATATGGAATGTAAATTGTCTATCTCATAGAAACAGATGATAGAAAGGTGATTACCAGAGGCTTCAGGTAGGAAGAGGGATAGGGAAAGGGGAGGTGTTGATGAAAGTGTACGATATTTTAGTTAGACTTGAGGGATTAATTTTCATGACCTTTTGCACTACATGGTGATTACAGTTAATAATAGTAAACTGCATACTTCAAAATTGCCAAAAAGAACACATTTTTAACCCTCCCACCAGAAAAAAAAATGAATTTTGTGGGGTGATGGATATGTTAAGTAGCTTGCATCTTTCTGTAATGTATATATATATATATATATATATATATATATATATCAAAACATCACATTTTAACCCATAAATATACACAATTATTATTTGTCAATTATAAATAAATAAAAAGTTAAAAATACATAAGATAATGCATTTTCCAAAATTTTAAATATCCAGGCTAAAGTGTCCTTGGTGCCAAGCAAAACCAAATTTCTTTCTACCAACTGGGATTTATGGGGGAGGCCAGTCTCACACAAGCCTTCCAAAGAGTGGAGAATAAAGAAGGTAAAATACAGCAGCCTTTTTCTGGAGTTCTAAAAATATTCATATGCTGTTCAGCTATAAAAATTAAAGTTAGTCAAGTTTAAAAATAAATATAGGATCTGCAATATATTGCTTAGACATTCTTATGAGATGAAAATCACCTTCTTAGAATTTTAAGATTAGCTTGCTCAGAAATATATACCTTCCATGCTAATTGCAAATGCATATATTATAATAGTGAATTTCCAAGTTGCACCATCAATTTATTTGGCATCTTCAATGATTTCATATGACTCTAATAGTGTAGACTAAGTATTTGTGTTGACATTTACTGGACCATTATTCTAGTTTTGTTCTTTTTTTTCATTTGTGAGAAATAAGAAATGTAGTTCAAAGAAGAAAGCCTCTCAATTCACAAGGAGCACACACACAAATAGACACATAAAAACACATACACGAATCTCTTATCATGTCCTAAATTCCTTATTGGTTGTTGTGAAGCATATGTGTTCTTATATCAGTTTTAAAGCAGCACAAGGGATATGTACAAATCTTGAATAATCTCGAGTTTCAAATTCAGAATTTTAGTGCCAAATCATGTAACATATTTCCACATCTATATTCCATATCAAAGTTACAGAGAGATTCATGATACGTCAGTTCAGGCAATTTTGGCATTTACTGTCAGAGAAGTTGAGGAGAAATTTTGCAAGCTACAGTGGTTAAAGATATGATAATTGAATGCAATGCATAATCTTAAATTCAGTCCTGGATTGCAAAAAAATGCTAAAAATTATAATATTGAGGAAATGTGTAAAATGTGAACATGGACGCTACATTTTAAAATGATTTTGTATCAATTTCAAATTTCCTGACATTGATCATTGCCGTGTTGTAATGTAATGTAATCTCACATACATTAGGTGATTCATAATGAACATTTCAGGAATAAAGAATCCCCATCTTTGCAATTTACTCTTGAATGGTTATCAATAATAGTAATAACTTATTACTATCATTATTTTTGCTGTTGTTGCTGTTGTTATGTACTATAGTAATAGTAGTACATGTAGTGGATACTGTGGTGTCTTCAGTGTCAAGGCTGCCTTCCACCGTCTGCTAAGAATATCAGCTGCCAACTCACAAAGCTATATAACTCACTGGAGAATGTACTCAACTTCAGGGAAATGGCTTTTCAAAATTAGATCCCTGCTCAGGAAACACCCCTTGCCCAATGACTGGATAACGTGTGATAAAAATGTTCTGGCCTCCCTCCTTCGATAAATGACAATACAAAAGTATCATCTAGCTCCAGAGCTCCTTATAAAATTTACTGAGGCTTCAGTTGCCATGGGATCATGGGTCACTTTGTCTCTGTACTTAGTCCTTCTTTCCACATTTTTGTCACAGGAAAATCTTCCTAAGAGCATCTCCCTAAAATATGCCTTAATAAATCTGCCCATACTTAACCTTGTAAGAGTCTGTTTTCCAGGGACTATCTCAAAGACAATTTGTACCAGGTATGGTCCTTGGAAGCAAATGTTCAACAGGAATTCGAGGGATATTTTACTTGCTGGCCAGCAGGTGAAAAGATCCGGACACTGATAGTAAGTAGATTATGGTTACTTCCTGACATACACTGGAGTGGTACATATGTTAAAATACTCACCAGTGATGGAGATAAATGTGATACTCGTATAAAAGAACACAGGCAGGTGAACTATCTCTGATGTTTAAGAGGTATAAAGAAAAAATTCCATAAATATAGAATTGAATGGCTGCTGCTACTCACTAACTATTCCTGGAAGAGAGAGAATATCAGTCTGAGAGAGATTAATCACCAGTTCAGGGCAAAATATGAAAGTCAGAGGATATCCTTGAAAGTATTCAATGAAGCCTTAATCTGCTGCTCCCAAAAAGAGACAAAGCAGAGGAGCAGGCTCTAAACTGAATTTTGTGAGTCATGGAGCTTCTGAGAAGGTAGAATTCTCAGCCTCACCAAGTGTCTTATGTCAAAATCAGGGCCCTAGTGGAAACGGTGTGGGTTCCAGATGAACTTGAATTAGTTTCACTTCCCCATGTTAGAAATTACTGCACACCTTTTCACACTTTAATTTAATTCATGAATTATAAGCAAGTTGGGAATTCAGTTGCAGCTCTTGGACCAGACATGGCATTTTTGCTAGAGAAAATTAGCATGGATTCTAGGGTTCCAGCTTTCAAAAATGCATTTTTACCATTCCTATCACAAAGGTAAATCAGAAACAGTTCATATTCAGTTGGGAATGGAATGTCTATTAACAGTCTTGCCGCAGAGGTTAGGTTAACCAGACTTCCCTAAGTAATGGAGTGACCTGGGACATTTGGACATTGAGCAAATCATTGCATTAGTCTCACATGTTAGGTATTACTTGCCCCCTGGTGCCACAGATTCATGTCAAATAGACTATTCCACTACCTTTTGTTAGGACAATGGTTTCTGGTGGTGCTATCCATTACAGGAACATTGGATTCCACAGTTACGTGACCCTGGTGTACCTCATTTACTGTGCCATGGATTCCTTGGTTAAAGGTTAAGTTATTTGATATATCATACTTGGAAATAATATACCTTATACATTTTCATCGTGATGATAGCCTAGGTCCTACAGGTAGATAAAGTGCAACCATAGTTGTTATGAAGGTCATGGTTCCCAGAGGGTATTT
>NW_016107523.1:85999-97044 GCF_001604975.1 Cebus imitator | reverse complement strand
TCACTGAACGCTTTGATATGGCTCCTGTCTGAATACTTTTGGCATCTTTTGCTAAAAGAGCAGTGGGAAAATAAAGTAGCCACCATACTGGCAAGGGTAATTACACTAAAATTAGGAGGAGACAGGTTGCTGCTACAGCAATACTTGTAGGAAATAATATGTTGAGCGCTTAGGTGATTCACTGGAGATCTCTGGTGTTTCCATGCCCAATGTTAGCTAAAAAGTACAATAAAGATGGCCTGAGAATGGCATCATAAATAGTGGTTCATACCCTGTCCCCAATTCCCACCACCAATAGATAGGGGTCTAGGTGATCAAATCAGGCAAGCCTAGTCATCCAGCAGAATTGCCTGTGAGGGTGAGGAAAATGCAAAACAAATAGTGGAAGGGGAAGACATGTATTAGTTATGGCCTCAAGACCAACAATAACAGTGAAGGATGTAGTTTAGCCCACTAATCATCCTTTTACAAATGTATCCAGAAATAGTGACTATATGGACAGCTCCACTTAGAAAGAGTCAATTTGAATTGAAAAGCAAATGGGTCTGTGCAGTACCAGTGTCAAAGGGTAGACTTCAGTAGATGCCATTGGGTGCCCTACCTGAGCCAATTTCCTAGACTAGTACACTTCAGCTGCTGTGAATATTGGCTCCCAATTAATGTCTTACACCTGCAACCTCTGCTTGAGAATTGTTCTGGGCTGGTGGGAGCTTGTCTTCCCTTTGAAAGTTATGCCTCTCCATTACCCTCTCTCCTTTGTAAATAACCAATGATTAACTGATATAAAGATACATAAGGCTAGGCTCCTTGCTTCAAGGCAGACCACCCATGTGGTATGATTTATGTCCCAGAGATACCTCATCACTTCACTTCAGCAGATCTGGCTGAGCCAAGACTTCTAGGCAATACTGTATCCTTGATGGGTTGTTACTTTTTCGTTATCCTGCTTCTTTAACTTCTCTTAAAAGTCTTTCCTCAAGAGCACACCTTCAGTAAAACACATGCGTCTGAAACCTTGCCTCAGCCTATGCTTCTGAGGAATACAAACTAAGACCATGATAGACATTTAACATTTTTGCTTCTTGGTTTGTTTATTTTGGTGAAACACGTGAATGAGTGAGTAAATGAATTTGACATACCACTAAAAGAATGTAAAAAGAAACACAGTGAATGCAAATATGGCATAAAAACTGCTTTCTTTTTAGCTGTAGAAAAATGCAAGTTGAAACGAGTCCATTAGGTAATATCCTCAAGCAAAGTATAAAGAATTTTTAATCTGATTTAAAGAGTCAAGGCAAGATATGGAATGGCAAAATTGTGAGTCTAGGAAATTAAGTTCTATTTAATTTGTGCAGAAAAAGGGGTTGCATGTTTTATTCAATAGTGCGCTGGGGGCACCATTATGGCTTTATAAATATTAATAATTAGACAGGATAACCAAAGATATTTTAAATGATTTATAATAAAACTACAAATTTGATAACTGTTTGGTCACAGTGTTAAGTTTAAAGTATCATATGTAAGAGATTATATTTCCTTGTTAATTTGGATTATTTTTCTTTAAACTATTTTTTAAGAAACATTAAATTTTAGAGCTTGGGGGGACCTTAAAAGTCATATAAATCTATCCCATAATTTTCTGATAAACCACTAGAAAGATTATTTACTATTAAATTCACATAACTGTCTTGTAATCCATTATTCTTATGTTTGCATAATATTTGAACAATTTGTCTCATGTAGTTTATATATAAAATATTTTTTAACAACCAGACCTTCAAACTACACATATCCTGTCCATGGTAATTCACTATTTAATATATTCTAAGAACTTTCAAATACTCTTTTTCAATAACAAGTGTATTGGATTTTTCAGATCATTGATTATATAACAACGTACCATCAGCTAGTTGTTTCTCTCATTGAAGATCAGACCAAAGGTAATAACAGAAATAGCTTTTCTTCCAAGAAATAAGATGCCTAGGTTGGGGTGTTATTTTGTTTTAGAATGGTAAGAGCCATTGCTCATTAAATTTTTCATCCAATTATCCACAAGGCATACAATCAAGAATAAACAACCTTTAGGAATTTTAACTTCTAAATGTGAGTATATATGTCCCCTCAGCCCTGTTGTATCACTAGGTCTGAGTGCTAGAGTTATGCTAATTAACCAATTGTCTACCAAACACAAGCTCTGAATTATCACATAATAAATAATTTGTAGGCCTTGATTCCTGTGCCAAACTGTTGACCTATAGAGAGAATTAAACACATTGTTTTGTTTACTCAGAAGACAAAACATTGTTTTGTCTGCTTTTTAAAATTCATTTTTATTTTTCATATCAGGTACTCTGAAAGTGATGCAAAAATATTGTGTTGAAAATTAAGTACATAACATCTCACAGAACACCTGCCAAAATAGTTATGAGCATATTCAAGGCAGTAATGAGGATAAAAGAACTCTTCAACAGGAAAAACAGAAAATAATTTTAAAAGAAGATAAAAGAACATCTCCATCTTGCAGACCTCTTTTGAGTAGTAAAAGTAGCTTCTTTCTAGGTAACAACAGCTCAGACAATGGTTAAGTTTGATTTGATTATGAGACAGCCAGGTGGGAAGGGCTCCCTGGCAGAACCTCCAAACATCCTGAATGCTGGGAGGAATCTGCACTCAGGTGGAATCACTGAAGCTTGCAGTGGGAAGGAGCGTGGGCCTCCGCTTCCTGGGTGGAACCTGGGATTCGCCAAGACGGGAAACACAGTAGCAGGACTCTGGCTTTGCAGAAGGTCCCTGTTCTTTTTTTACCCCCTTTTTGCCCAGTAAATTCAATTTTTCTCACCCTTCAAAGTGTCTGTGAGCCTAATCTCTCATGGCTTTGTGACAAGAACCTGGTTCTTAGCTGAACTAAGGAAAAAGTCCTGCAACAGCTTTGGCGCCCGGAAGATGGACCTTGAGAAGGGGTGAGTGAAGTGGGGAATCAAAACCTCTCCCTGACGCTTCTAAGCCTTTTCGCCCTCAGACTTCTGAAGGTAGGGGAAACCATGTCCCCCACCCCTGTCGCTCCTGGGAGTCGGGACCTTTCCATGGCCTTTTCCTTCCTTTTCTGGGACAGGCGAGCAGCGGCTCCTTGCTCTCCGTCTCCTCCTGTCTGGGGCTGGTGAACATCATGCATCCATGGCATGTTCCTCTCCCCTGGACAAGGGGTTCAACTCCTTGGGACAGCAATAAGAGGTTCTTCTCCCAGGCATTCTTTTTTCTTCTCCACCCCATCAGCAGTTGACTTTTAAATGGGTTTGTTTCCTTTTGGAAGATGTTTTACTAAGCTAGGAAAGATAAGGATCACTTTATATTCTCTGTAAAGTTTTGGTTGTGATAAAGAATCTTGCGGGGACTGGGCTTCTCCCACCAGTCTGTGTAGTTGTGTATGTGTTGAGTGTGTAATGTCTATAAAAAGAGCTCTAATTAACTTGGCATAAAGGAAGACAAGCACGTGCATCAAATATTTTTTAAAGGGAAGATAAAAGCTGCAGTACCTTCAGTTCACATGACTTTAATCTTTAGAAATAAAAACAACCTTAAAGATTATTGGTAAAATGAAGATGCCATCAAAATATAAATAGGTCAACTAAATTATGCAGGTCAGATGCAAGTTTTGCTAAGTGTTTTAAGGTTATAAACGGCTTTTTGGGTTTTGAAAACTATTTAACTTGCAGGCTTCACAATTGGTAATGCCTGTGGACATACGGATTTAACCATACTCTTAATTATGCTGGAAGGAGTCAAACCTTGGCGGAACTTGGCATACAATTAACACAACTTACCAGGTTTTACATTAAAGTTAAAAATTGGTAGGAATTACCATTATAACATGTAATTGAAACTTCTGGAAATAGGTTTACATGTGAGGTGTGTAAGAATAGTAAAATGTGTTTTTTAGTAAAAGATTATAAAAAGGCATAAAGATATAAATTCTTGCCTATTAAAGGACTGTTTTAAATTAGATAAGATAAAGTTAAAAATTCAAACTAGTGGAAGGATTGTAAGAATTAATCTTTCAGAAAAATTCTGTGTGTGAACATTGACTAAATTAAAGAGGGTATTAAATCGTTTTTCTGTAAATTGAACATTGAAATAAAAGGACAACAAGGTTTTTTTAATCCCCTAATCTGCTCTTATAACAAAATTTGTAAAAGGCTATAAAATGTTTTTGCTACTTTAAAACTTCTGAGTCATTTAGGCAAAATAAATACGGTAATCTGGAATTCTATTTTATGACATCAAGTATTTTAAACCTTTAATATATTTAGCAGTCTTCCCAAAATCAAACTTCAGTTACAAAATTGCCTGCCTTGACTCTTGGCTTTTCTGAGGCTCCAGAAGGGTCCCTGGAGTGTCCCCAGAGGAGGCAAACAGGATTATTTGGCATGTTTAGGTACATGAGATTGCCAAAATGATGTTCTGTCTTCTTTAGGTTATATTTTTGTGAATAATGGTAATATATGTTCGAAAATCGTATGGGATTTCTAAAATTCAAGTGTCTGGGTATATGTTATCAATTATGATTAAGGCTGTTACACTAAGTGATTGTAAACCATGGAGATAATCAAACTTTTTTGTCAGTTGTGTTTGTAACTTTACCATGAACATTTTGCTGTTGACAGAAAATTGTCTTGTTTAAATCCTTTTAAAAGGATGGTTTATAATCAAGTATAGAACTTTGACAGGTGCTCTCAACTTCAGGTTTCTGATAACTTTGGAGATTGTATCATTGGAATAAAGAAAAATGTACAATATTCATGAAGAGCTGAAATGTTCACAAATATGAATCAAAACAAGAGTTAACTAAGTGGACTGAACTCAGGAAACTGGAGCAAATCTTTTTGGCTTTGCTTGGAATATTGCTGATCCTTGTCTTTTTTTTTTTTTTTTTAAAGAGCCAAGGAAACTTATTTTGAACCATTTATGACCTTTTATAATTGAGTAAGGTATACTCTTGTGAACAAAATTTAGTGTATGTTTCTCTCTGCCTTGTTCCTCTACAATTAGAAAGCTATCTGAGTATTCTTAACTTATGGCAATATAGATCTTTGCATCAGTGCAGTAAGGGTCCACCTTTCTCTTGCAGCAGGATGTAATTGCAGAAACTGGTTATTTTGCCAAGGTTTTGACTGGAAGGGTATGCTTCCCTTTAAGGGGTCCATCTTGACTTGCAGAACTGATAAAAGCCCCTTGGGGGGACTGACCTCATACCCTTGCCTATGCAGTCCCTGTATAGGATTCCTGACCTGTGATTAGTAAAGAATGTCACTTTCTCACAGGTCCAGTAGCTTCAAGTTTATCCTGGGACCTTAAGAGGAAAGGATCACCCAACTCACAGGTATCTGAGTATATACCCATGACTGGGTTCAGCCTTAAAAGTTCTTTCTAAGACTCCTTGTGGAGCAGAGTTCCTTCAAAGCCAATTCAAAAGGCCTATGCAGAAATAATTATTCTTGCTGCACTTTATGCAAATAATCAGGCCAAGTACAAGAGTAAAGTCTATTTTGCAAACCACTCAGTCTTAGGATGAGTTGTTTTCTTTTAACAAAATTGAGGACTAGAGAGAGAGAAATTATATTTCAAAAGTTATCATACACTTGTCATTAAATTATAGACTCAGTTGTTCTTAAGTTTTGCCTGTATTTTTAGACTAGCCCTGCTTGTTCCTGTGAACCAACCAGCCATCTCTGGCTGCAGCTCAGAAAGAACGAGAGGGATGGGTAATGTAAAAATCTAGATCAGTATTCTAGTTCCGAGCAATTATCTTGCAAATCCTGCCAGGTGATGGCAATAAATAGGGTGCCCATCATTCAGAGGTTTCCTTTTTGGGAAAGCAAGACCAAGTGAGCTAACCAAAGCCAAGTACCATGCACCCAAATCCTAGCAAGCATAAATATAGCCACCAGTTATCTGGGTGTCACAAGACACCCTTTTCTCTCCCTTGTTGAAAGATGACTCAATTCCCCAGTTTCGCCTTAGCATTTGGCTTATGACAAGGAGTCCTGGCAAGCCCTGTCCAGACACATTTTTGTCCCAAACTCAATCCCAAGCTTCAGGTCAAAGCCCTAAGAAGGAAAACTTGATCTAAGGGATCCAGAGGCGACCAATAACAGAGGAAAAAAGGCACTGTGCCAGTGAGCATGGCTAATTCCTGCCGATTAAGGCAAGCCTCCTCTTTCATGGATAAAGGTTGTGCTAGTATCCATGGCATAAATGAGGTCTAGGGAACTCCAAGGCTACTGAACGTAGGTGGGATAGAGACATAGGTGAGAGTGGATACTTTCTATTTTCCAGGCCCTCCCTGCTTCATAGGTGCAAACCACTTTGGCATCTATGGTGGCACCTGCCAAGGTTGCCAGGTATCAGAGATACAGGGACAAAAGAAGAAAAGAGGATGTACTTCCTTCTCTCCCCCATGTACCCTGGGTATCTGCTAGGAAAAGAAGGGAACCAGGGATACCTGCTCCCCTCTTCCTAGATGGGTAGCCATTTATCTTTAGTCTGGACTCCTTTCAATTGCATCCTGAACCCCTGCGACTCCTTTGAATAAAATGCCTTCTTTTTCCTTTCTCCTCTTCTGTCCTCTCTTCTCTGATAGTTAATTATGTCTTCATAATACCGGACACTCACCTGAGATGCATCCTTCAAACTGAGAAAAAAGTTTATTTCCCAAACTTTAAACTTGTTGGCTTAGGATTGGGCTCAGCGGAAAGGAACTTAAAGTCCAACATGCCGGCAAAAGGGTAAATTTTATTATCAGTTGGGCTTTCGGCCTCCCTCTCCCTGTGCAAACTCATAAAAGGCCTCGGGATTTTTTAGCTTTCCTTACCCCTCCCCTTATTTCATTTTGATACATGTTTTCTAATCCGGTTTGTCTCTTCTTGCCTTCATGCCCTCAAACTCCAGTCATACAACCAGAGCCTCGGAGTATTGCCCTTTTTGCCAGGGTCCCTCAGAGGCCTATCTGAGCTCTGACTGCCATTTTCCCCATAACAGCACCTCCTGTTGGCAGGAAGCAGTTAAGATTGGTCTTCATCCTTATCCCTTTCCTTATTCTAAGAGGAGTTAGATGTGCTGCTTTAGAGGGGGGAATGAGACAGTCAAGTGGGAATGGTTCCCTAGCAGAACCTCTGAGTGACCTGTACACTGGGAAAAATGTACACTCAGGTGGAGCCACAGTAGGAAGGAGCCTGGCCCTCCTCTTCCTGGGTGGAAGCTGGGATTCAATCTGTGAGGCGCGAAGCACATTAGCAGGACTCTGACTTTGTGGAATGTTCCTGTTTCCCCTTTTTCCCCTTCTTGCCCTTTTTGCTCAATTAATTCCACTTTTTTTCACCCTTGAAAGTGTTTGTGAGCTTAATCTCTCATGGCCATGTGACAAGGACCTGGCTCTTAGCTGAAAAAGCAAAAAGTCCTATAGATTAGAAATAAATTTATTGGAAATATGAGTTAACATTGAATTTAGAGACTTAGTTTGTGAAAGACTGGTAACGCAAGTACATTTTAACTAAAGATAGTTTTATCCACACATTACAGTATGGCAGCACATAGTTCTAGCTCAAAACCCTCAAGGACAACATTTAGGGTTGAGTAACTTGTGTGTTGCACAACTCTATGTTTTACCAATCATTTGATTGTTTGTAGAATGCTATCTCCTAGATAATTTTTTAGGACCCAACTTGCATAATTACAGATGGTGATCTTGTAATTCAGAACAGTTTGACACTGTTCAGGTAGAGTGACTAAAATTATAAATTGAATGGAGAGATTTTTCTAATGAGAAAAGGCAAAAAGCAAAAATCTGATAATGATTTGATTTAGAAAATCATCAGAAAACTAAAATCTGATAATGATTTGATTTAGAAAATCATCAGAAAACTGAAATCTGATAGTGATTTGATTTAGAAAATCATCAGAGTTGTGGATAGAATAACAAAATAGATATTAGCCACCAAATTTTGGAACATTTAAAATAGAGGTTAGACCATGAAGATAAACATTCACTGAAGACAAAAACAGGGTTGATAGGATCCAGCAAGAGTGATATACATGCCCAGTAGAATTATTATGAAAGATTTAATATTGTTTCTAGAAAATTATTACTCTTACACTTTTGTCTTTGGATTCTATGCTAGAGTCAAACCTCTTGCTAATACGGAAATTGTTATATTTATTGAAGATTCCAAATTATAATTGAGAAGTAATGACAATAAAGGTTATCCAGTTTAAAATTCCCAATAATGTTGTAAAGTACAGGTTAGGGAAGGAGCACTTTCAATTTGGGAAATGAAAAATATCATGCTTCCGCTACACTTAGACCTTGTTAAATGTGTATGATTTAAACTATCAGAGAAGATGAGGTGTAGGACATTTTACAGAAAAACGAAAGCAAAAGCAAACACAAAACAATAATTGTCTATGTAAAGATTGCTCTAGTTTCAACAAAGGAAAATGTGTATTTTAATTAATACATATTTATGTATACATTTATATAAATTGTATATGTATTTGAGATAGTAATATTTGGGAAGAAATGACAAAAGTACATGTTGATTTAAAAGCTACCATATTTTTTCTATGTTTATAGGATCTTACTCTGTTGCCCAAGCTCAGTGCAGTGACATGATCACAGGTTGTTACAGCCTCAATTTTTCAGGCTCAAGCAATTCTCCTGCCTCAGACTCCTGAGTAGCTGGGACAACAGGCATGCACCACCACCAGCTAATTTTTGATGTTTTTGTAGAGAAAAGGTCTCACTATATTGCCCAGGCTGGTTACCAACCCCTGGACTCAAGCGATTCTCCTGTGTTAGCCTCCCAAATCATTGGAATTACACGTGTGAGCCACTGTGCCCAGTCCTCAACTATTCTTTAATTTTGTTAAGGAAATAAAAATCTTACAATAAATTTTTTAAGTAATGTAAATGTAAATCAGCAATGCTATTTTGTATGTCATGAGACTGAGTTGTCAGGCAAATCTTACTAATTATGTTGAAGACTCTACTTTATGACCATCTTGCAAGCTCAGTGAAACAAAACCTGGAGACCGAAACAAAAACTAAAAGAAGAGGAGAAATAGACTACCCTAATTCCCCAAGCCAATAGAAAGACAACACACCTAACTACTCTCTCAAATGTTTGAAAACTCCTGAAGGGAAAGGATGAGAAATACAGGTAGAGCTCCAGAATACAGAATTAGCAAGGGTCCAAGGACCCTGAAGGATTCCATAAAAGGAGAGTCATAAAGATGTGAATAATCACACACTGTATCTTCTAACAAGAAAAAGGATTTGATGGCAGAAAGTGTCCCTTGGGAAGAGCAGTGATTTCTTTAATTCCACTGCATGGAAATAAGGAATCTAAGTTCTAAGTGTACTTCAGCCTGTGAAGAAGAATGGGTTATATTCAATAGTAGAACAGGTGCATCAGCTTTTCTGTCTGGTCAACTACACCCTTCTATTCATTACACAAATCCTAAAAGTGATGTATATTATGGCACAGGGATATGCACACCTGAAAAAGTCTGTTCCAGAGTAGGAAAACACCCAGCTGCCAGAGATGTGCATCTACTTAGAGAAGAACACTTGAAGACTCCTTTGTTGGGGAAAAATATTTTATTCATACAAATATAAGGCAGATATTCTATTCTGAAATAATGGGGATCCAGACAATAGAGTCTGCTATTCTGTAAAATAATTTTTAATAGCTCTCGAATTTGACGTGCATGAAAATCACATGGAAAATTTGTCAAAAAGACTGGCACCTGGCATTCTGATTCATTAGACAGAAATTGACACCAGACATCCGAATTTAAAAACAGATAAGCCTGCTCTGAATATTCAAATTCATGTCAACATCTAAGAAAAAAATCCAAATACATTTTTTCTTCAGTACTTGCAAAGGGAAGTTTTCTAAAGCCTTGAAATTGTGTTTCCATTTTTGAAATATAAGTGATTTTTTCCCTTGAACTGAAGACTTCTCTTTCGTATGGCAGAAGCCAATGATTTATATAGTGCTGTGTCAAACCTAAAGTTCATGTTAGAGAGATGTATTTAGGAAATGTGTGAAATCCCTTGCTCTATGTATTTGAGAAGGAATCATACATAATATATTGTTTTGTCCCTGTTTTTTGTGGTAGTGGTGATGGTGTTGATATCCCCAAGCGTTCAATAAGGTTTTAGATAGTGTTACATTTTATAGCTCTGCTGTGAGAAATAAAAATATGGACTTGTGTCCATGGATGGAGAAAAGTTATTGGATAGGTGTCATAACAGACTTGGGAAAACCAATATGAAGGAAAGAAGTGATCTGAAAAATAGAGGAAAAGGGGTCCAAAAAACTAGCTAAAGCGATTATCCAAACTGAGGATGTTTTTGTGGAACATGCAATACTTTTGGGATACCTAAAAATATATTGTAAAGAGAATTTGGAAAAGCCTGGAATTCCAAAGTCCAGTGGCATGAGGACTCGACTACAATTTGGGCATTCTGTGGTGCTATGAATCTTAAAGCCTGGAAAAGTCAGAAAAATCTGCATAACATTTCTAATGCCTCCAGTTAATGCTAATCAGTTAAGGCCAGATATAAGTTGAGTAAGGGAGTAAAGAAAATGTCATAACTTCCATTTAGGGTGTCATCAATCCCGTAATGAAGTAAACTTGCTTTTGGGAAATGCATGTTGCTTTTGGAATGACTATATATGAATGGCCTCACATTTCCTCAGCCTGACCACCAGCAACATAACTCCAGCTGTTTTAATGTTTGGGACGTGGCAGACCAAATCAGTATTAAGTGCAAAAACGTAGCCATGACTGGCTCAGGTTCAACCACTCAACTAGTTATTTTTCCAAAGCGGGATACTTTCTCTGCCTCTATTGAAATGTTGGCATGGGCCTTCTTCATATACCATATAAAGGAAATACAAGAAAATAATACGACTTTTGAATGCAAAACTAACATCAGCACTGCAAAACAGAGTGATTTCACAGATTTATATTTTTTAAGAAAA